>NC_051156.1:84265634-84325633 GCF_013339745.2 Dermacentor silvarum | reverse complement strand
TATTCTTTTTTTTCAGCCAACTTTGTACTTACAGAAGATAGTTTGTACTGTACTTTTTAAATGTACCACTCCCCACTATAATGCCTCTGGCCCTGAGGGTAATTCCAATAAATAAATAAATAAATTAATTAATAAATGTATTGCTAGGTAATTAAACCAAAGGGTACATATATATATATATATATATATATATGTAAGAGAAAAAATAACAAATATTCTAAATGCAATAATTGAAAAAGTGAGAACTCCCGACCGGAATAAGCCCACATGTTTGCACTTATTAGTGAATACTGGAATTAAAACTCTCAGTCGCAGCAATAATATGCATAGCAGGCAAAACCATCGCATATATATATATATATATATATATATATATATATATGCCCACCATGGTTTCACCATGGTTCTGAGTGGCGCTGGCTAACACTCCTAGGGCTAGATCGAGTAAACATAAATACCCAAGTTAGTGGACGAATTGATGGCCGTCGCCGTAGCACAATGGGCAGTGCAACGCACGCGTAATGCGGAGGTTGCGGGTTCGGCTCCCGCCGGCGACAAGTTATCTTATCGTCCACTTTCATTTCCATTTGCTTCATTATTTACTACATTCCCATTTCAACTACACCTAATTTTCAAGACGCTTTCCTTGGCTTCGTTGTCTGTTGGCTTTATGTGGTTATGATAACAAAATCGAGCCCATCGGTTCCCATTCGTCTTTCGTATATATGTATATATTGTAATGAACAGAGACACAGAGACAGCACCCGTTCCTGGGCCAGCTGTTCTATTATCTGCCTCGTCGTCTTCCTCTCTCTGTGCGCGCCCGCAGTCCGAACGCCCGAGCCTAGGTGCGTCTTTTTCTTCCTTAAAATCGGCCACGCTGCTGAAGACAGCTCTGGCGGTTGTGAGGGCGCGCTGATGCTGGAAAATCGCTGCATAGTCATCGTCGGAAGTAGTCGTCGTTGAGACCGTCCAGCGCGCAACCAGCTCCTCGGGGGGTCGGCACTGACTGTTGCGCTCTGGTCGCACGTCTCGTCGACGACCATCCTGTCGCAGTTGGGCACGTAGGGCTGGAGATCCTGCACGATGAGCAGCTGCTCTGCTCAGCCGTGGCGTGCCCCCTCGCAACGCTGCCACAAACTGATCGACGCCCGCCGTTGCGCTCGAATCAGCCGCGACCGAAGAAAAACCGCGACCAATGCGCGACTGGTCTTTCGTGCGTCTAGTCCGCGGTCCTGCGCGTCTTGTGCGTCTATCGCGTGCGGGCAGGTCTTTGATGATAATGCCCCCCAACTCGGCCAACGGCTGCGTAGACATGCAGAGATGTGGCTCCGACGAGTCAGGAAGCATCTCCCTGCTATGATCCATGGACTGCTCGGGGCTCTCGGAGTGGTAGCGTCGGCGCCTCCATGCGCCCCTGCGTTGAAGTGGTCGAGAGCCATTGCACTGAATGCTTTGGATGGAAAGTGGTCTTGGTCTCTGAAAGCGATGGTACGGTGTCGGAAGCCGCCGCAGAGTCGAGGAGCCGTGGTGGTACAAATGGCTCTCGTTCTGGGTCTACAGCGAGGCAGGTGGCGGAGCAATCTGCCAAAACCTTCCCGGGTGCAGCTACAGCGGCAAGATGCTGCGGATTCTGAGCTGTGCACGGTTTTCGTCGCAGCAGCTCAGCCGGTGCAGACTGCCGCGTGAAAGTAGCAGCGGTGACTTGCTGCGTGTTCAGAGGTTGTGGTAGAGCCAATGATGCTGGTTTGGGATCTGCCGCTCGGTAGTGACTCGAAGCGGGAGCGGTAGTCGCCGTGCGCTTCCCACCGTCTGTGATGGGGCCCGCGACGACACTCGGGGAGCCGGCTTCAGCGGCGGGGCAGCCTGCGGGCCTCCCTGGCGAGGCGTTACTGGGCACGACTGGTGTGTCAAACTGGTGCTCTTGAGGAGACCCGGCCGTAGAGCACTGCTGGCCGGGCTCGACGCAGGCATACGTGAGCGGGCCGAAAGCAGCGATCAGAGCTGCACTCCATTCAGACCACGACCCAAGTTTAATGCCTGCGTAGTTGTCCCATGCCTTGGCGGCACCGCAGAGTCGTTTCGCGGCAACGAGCCATCTTGTGTTGTCAGGCCAGGCATGACGATCACCCAGGGCATTGATGTTTCGAACCCAAAGGATGACGTCGTCTTGAAAGCCGCGAAACGTCGGTATGTCCACGAACGCCGGCTGCAGGGAAGCGTGGACGGCGTTCCCAGGCAGGACGCAACCGCTGACGGATGCGAAGGCGGTCGTCATACCCTGGAGCTGTTGTGTCAGCTCGGCGATGGCGTGGACGAGGGCATCGGTATATCCCTGACCGAGAGCCGCCGAGGAGGCTTCGACGCCATCCCCGGACGGTGCAGTGGGTACTTGCGACGGTGGTAGGGTGGCGGGCTCCATACCGAAGGAAGCGTGGACGGCGTTCCTGGGAAGGAGGGACCCGGCACGCCGAGGAACCGTGCGAGGAACACATAAGGTGGAAACGCCTTAAGGCAGGTTCATAGTAGACTGCGCCATTGTAAAGAACAGAGACACAGAGACAGCACCCGTTCCTGGGCCAGCTGTTCTATTATCTGCCTCGTCGTCTTCCTCAAAACATCTCTGTGCGCGCCCGCAGTCCGAACGCCCGAGCCTAGGTGCGTCTTTTTCTTCATTACAATATATATATATAAACTTTCTTTTTTACCTAACAACGAACAAAATTTGGTAAAGTGCTAACACCTTGCAAGTTTCGTGGTCCCTTATCATTGCACATATACTTTAAGATCACTTAAATTCTAAATAAAAATGAGGTCAAAAAGGTGTGCACCTGCATTTCCAGCTCCAATTCTTTACTACGTCCCTTTTGGACATTTGACTGTGCGGCCGAAACGTCAATAAAGTCGTGTTATTGTATTTTTTCTTCTTCTTTACTCCGTTCTCGTTCTATGAATTATATATATATATATATATATATATATATATATATATATATATAGTTATACAAATGAACATGCATTTCGTGACGGTTCTACAACACATTATATGGCATGTTTATCAAGGGATATCTATATTTCCGCAGCATTAATTCGAAATTATATTGATGTTTATTACTTCATCTTTAATTTATTTCATATTTTATTTCATTTTTTCACACACTCATAGAATTTGTATAAAATACGCCTGCCTACAAACACAAACAATACCACGTGTACAAAGAATGCAATGGATCGCAGTTCGTTCAACTCGGAGGTTAGCGGAGGTCACAGTGCAGGAGTTCTAGGGCCAGGTGAGGGTGTAATGACCGCCTTTGTGGTCAAATACTTGGCTGGCAGCAGGGACCCTTCGCATTCCTTTTGTTAATATGTATTCATAATGGCACTGTATGTACGCGCAGCTTTGTACCCCTTTATAGCACCACTGTATATGCCCGTCGTTTTTGATGTACCTTGACATGAGCCATTAGACGTGTCGACACTCACGACGCCACTAAATCCTTTCAGTGACGCCCGCATGCTTTTTGTTAATATGTTTTCAATAATCCCACTTCATGCACGCGCAACTTTATACCCCTGTATAGCACCACTGTACATGCCCGTCGTTTTTGATGTACCTTGACATGAGTCATTAGATGTGTCGACACTCACGACGCCACTAAATCCTTTCAGTGACGCCCGCATGCTTTTTGTTAATATGTTTTCAATAATCCCATTCCATACACGCGCAACTTTGTACCCCTGTATAGCACCACTGTACATGCCCATCGTTTTGATGACTTTGACATGAGTCATTGTACGTGTTGACATCCATGACAACACGAAATCTGTGCACGCCTGTGCCAATGCGCTACTCACGATTTACGAGCTTGTTTTCACAGCATTGTTGTATTCACTGTTTTTTTTAATAATTCCACTCTGTGCACGCGCAAGTTTCCATTTACGTTTTCGTTGTACTCTTTTTTACTTTGTATTTTCTTCTTTTTTACTTTGTATTTTTTACTTGTCTCTTTTACCCTTACGGAGTGGAGCAGCGCTTGTTGCAGTTTGCTTCATATGCATCATTTCTTCGCTATTCAGGTGTTGCAGATCCTGGCGATTGTTTCAACGTTAGCGCCCCTGCATATCTACACTCTTAGCACTGTACCTTTTATGGTAACCTATAATCACGAGTAACGTATAAAATAAAAAATACATCCAGAATATTTTGTTGTTTTAATTCAATTGTGTGTCCAATATAGGTTACAACAGCCAAAATTGACGGATTTAAAGGTTAATTCAGCGGAAAACGCCTTGTAACCTTTAGATTGTAACCTATAAAGAGTACTGCAGCGCATGGGTCAGGAGACCTACATCATGGATTGGACGTTTACTGATAAAGGCATCGTTATGTGACCGTGTTCTACATTTATGGTCTTATTATAAACGTAGGACCTCGGCAGTTAGGCTGCATTGGGTCTTAATTTCTGCCAGTAAGCTGTTTTATTTTTCACAATAAAAAATATCACGTGGCAACCTCTCTGGGAGTTGTCTATAAGTATGCGTACGCATTGTGGCACTTGCTCATCTCCACGCAGCCCGGTGTCATTGTCAGTGTTATGAAACTTCATCCGGCCAGTACAAACGACACCGCTGTGGCGATACAAACGGGTGCGGACTGCAGCGCAAGGTGCATTGATAACGCAAGCAACCTACTGCAGGTGGCAGCGCCAGGTGCACTGATGACGTGCCGATAATATAAGCCGATAACGCTCTTTAGCACTCTATCCATCCGCGTCGAACCATTATGAACCGTGACCAAACGTACTCCGCCGGCGGCTGCATATGACGCGGCCGCGCGGAGCGTATCTTGAAAGCGAACCGCGATGCCGACTGCTGATATAGCTTGGCACGCTGTGTTCTCGCCGCTTGCTTAGCGTTGAAGAGAGACGCGCCGGCCAGTATCGTGAAAGCGATCTGCAAAACGAGCAGAGTGCGGCGTGCGGTTAGGCACGCACGAAGCGCGTGTCTAACGGCCTATAAACCGACACCCGCTACCAACTAGGCAGCGTGCACGCATAAGTTAACTCGCACGGGGAGTGAGCTGGGGATACGATGTGCGCTAGGCGACCGGCGTAACCGCTTTTACAAAGACAACAACCTACATGTCCGCAAACCGTTCTGTAATGAACGTACGATGCTTTCTAATAAAACTTGCAGCAAATGAATGTACTGCCAGCTTTCCTTGGGCGCTTTCCTTGGGCGCTTTAAACTATCCGTAAGAACGGCGCTATAACTACAGCAAATTTAAGTTGCAGCAGAGAACACGAAACGCGCCAAACGTTTAAAGGACTCAGCGGGAAGCCGCTACACTCACATAAAAGCGAGCGACGTCCGCTCTGGTGTATTTTTAGGGGACATAGACAGATGAAAGGAGTATTCAAGGTTTGAAGGCGCCAACTGAGAAGGGAGCTCTTTATTGCTGTAAAAACACGAAATGCCCCCACCATCACATAAATAACAAACTACCGGTACGTACCTTTGCCATCTGCTTCTTTTCTTGTTCTTTTTGCTTGTCCTTTTGTCAAACATGGTGGAAGAGAGCAAGCATGAGCCACACTGGAGTACGGAGATCCACGGTGCTATCATCTCTCCTCCTCGGACCAATCGAGATAGCTCGAGTTGCACGATGGGAAGTTTGTAAGCGGGAGGCAGGAGGGCGCGGGACATGTCGTCCTTTCGTTGTTGCAGTTGTCGTTTTGATGTTACGAGACAGGACTTATGTTTGACATGTTCGAATACCATGCGATCAGCGTTGTCTGCTTGCACCACTTGTAGCCTTCAGTAGTTACTGCAGCTTCTACTGGGAACCTGGGCGATCCGCTGCATACCCATGTCTTTATGCAGCAGAGACCTGTTCGGTGTGTTGCGCGGTTGGTGCAACGAGCCGAGTTGCGATTGCAAGCGATACACTATTGTGCGCCTGTCGGAAAGTGACAACCGGGTGAGATGTGATTATTGTGACCACGTCCCAAACGCACACGGAGGAATATGTCACCTCGGTAAGTAAAACTTTTGCTTTAATTATTTTGAGGTGGTAGCACGTGAAGTCTTTATAGTTTGCAGTTTAACATTTGACAGGTGCATGCTCAGGCTGTGCGTAAGTGTCTCTGAAAAAGTGATTGTAGATATATTTGCTTCTATATGCGCTTCGATTAACTTTGAGCTGACTTCCGTGTTATGATTTTGTGCAAATATTTGATGAGACCTTTCTCACACATTGTGCCTTCGGCATGGGCTGTACTAATGGAACTAACTGACCTCAACAATAGCTTTCCTTTACTAGCATCGTGCATTGGACTGCTGCAGTTGACAGAAATCCTTTAGTGCTGCACAAGTAATCGCGCGTTCCTCCGCGGTGCCGTGGCGATGTCTGGCTGCCCGCATGGCTGAGCGCGTAACCCGCCCGCGCTCTATGGAGGTAATCTCAGGTGTGCAAAAGTCGGGCAAGCCGAGGTAGCTCGGGGCTGCATTTGGGCTGCCTTTCCGTGCGCCTAGTGTTGGAGATCGCGTAATCTCAAGGTACAGAGACGCGCTGAAGGGTGAAACAAAATAAACGATCACTCCCCTCTGTTTGCGTTCTTCAAGCCAACTTCACAGTGAGTGTTCGCGGTCGTCGAGTGAGATTCGTTCATTTATGCTTCTGCTGGCGTGACACCATGCTTATTAGTAGGCTAATGTTTACTGTTACGGCGAAGAAAACGGCGTACCTTAGTTTGAGTAGTGGTCTAATGCTTTGCCATCGCTATTAATGGTTCGCGTCTCGGGCGAAAATGCATCTTGTGTGTGTGCTCAATCGGGCCAATAATTTACCATGGAGATCGGTGGTTACCATTGACCCACCGCGAAGAATATGAATTTATCTTTTTACCGCAACCTCACCCCTTCTCTTACATCTTACACTTCACTGCTCAATGATTTATAATGATATTGTATGCCGCGTTGTTTCGAAGGAATATATATGGTATAGGCCAGCTTTCGCACGAATTTTAACTTTATTTACGTGTTTTTTTCGCCAAGAGCGCTCAGTATTTAGTAAGCTCCGTACGTTTTACCTCAATTGTGTTATTTCAACTAGGACTTGCTGAATATATTTTTTTTATTTGAGTGTCACTGTGTATTATCAGCTGCTGAATCTAGATGTCATCGGTAAGATGATGTAATTGAGTACCGTATGCTCCTTATAAAGTCTTCAAGAGGAAAGGAAAGTCTGTTTAGGAATTGTAAAGTTGTGCTTAACATGTTTTAATACACCCCATGTCAAGTCCACTCAAATAATTTTTTACAGAATCATATGTAAGGCATGAAGAAAGATAGTCACAAAAAACAAAGCTGCACTAAGTTTAGAACTTCCAAGGTGACATCTTTATATGCTTGCATTTAGGTTTGTGGATGCAATAATTACAGTTGGGCAGCATAAGCTTTCCAACATAATAATGTTGGAAATGTTCCAACTTAATAGTGTCTGAACTTCTTTCCCTGCATACAAGCCATGTGTGCTGCAGCTAGCTGGAGGTATTGCACGAAGGTGATGTTGATTTGGATTACAGAAGCATATTTTAGTCTTTTCCTCCTGTTATTTTACACCGTAGTGTTGATTTTACTTGTCATAAAACTCAAATTATTTACCTGGCAGCGACACTTTTTCATTCGACACATGGTGCAAACAGGTGAACATGACTGCTTCTGCAGTTTCATATTTTCTTTTACAAGTAATGTGAACCAATAGGTATAAGTAAGCAATTTGGGTGGAAGATATTTATTATGTATCCTATATGACGCTTCAGGCAAACGTCTGTACAATAAGCCGTGATTTAGAACCTGTGCTTCTGTAACTAATTATTGTTAGCAGTTTTGAGATTCGATTTATCTTATGACTATTCTTTTCTAGCATTGAAGTGGAGCTTCGTTTTGCATCCAAGGTTGGGGATCTCGAAAATAGGCTGAAAGCAGTTGTTGAAGTGTTTTCTCAGAAAGAGCAGCGGGCATGTTCGTTGCTGGACATCAGCAAGCAATTGCAAGGCTGCTTCGGCTACACATTGATCAATGAGGTATGTGAAAAAACAATTTGCTGTGCACTCTTGTCCCCATTTTCCAATTTATTTTTAAAGCTACTGCGCGGAGCTAATGTGATGAATATGCAAGAATGAACAAGGATATGTATTCTTTTTCAATTTCAAGGCATAAAATGTGCCTTCGTGTTGCAATCCCCCAAAAGAATTTGTGCTATAAGGTTCCTTGCCCAGAGTAGCCCCCACTGTATGACTGTTTGTCTCACGGCTCTAAATAATGAAGCCGTCAATTGCACTCGGACTTATGTACACTTAAAATGAAAGTTTATATTAGCGGAACAGGGTCAAAGATATCTTTACTACGGTTAGTTTGATACATAAAAATTCAGATTTAATGGCGGTCAACTTATGCATAGCCTGCACGAGTGTTCTTAATATCCTGGAGTGAGATTTCAGTTGTAGATAGTTCAGCAAACGAACTCGAAATTAACATTATACTGATTACGTTTTGTAAAATAACATTTAATTGCTTTTTCGTCAAATATTCTTCCTATAGTGACAACTAAAGGTGAGCCAGTTCTAATTTTCCGTCATGTAGAATGGTTGGGCTCTTTGGGGTTGAGTGGTGCTCTGCGCCACTGCACCTTTTCGATAACGTTTACTTTGTCGGTTCACATTGTACTCTGCACATTAAATGTTTGATATGCTGATGTTTATAGGCTGTAACTGTCTTTGTAGGTTCCACTGCCCAGTGGTGATATCCGGATTGCAGCTCCCTACATCTACACATGCATCGAGCATACGTGTGTTTATTCTGGAAGCAGGAAAGAAATCTGGGTCTCGAATGGCAGCATAGAGCTAGCTGCAATTTATTGTATTTTAACCTACTACATCAAGAACCTGGATTATCCTGATGAATTTGCGCCATTCCTGGAACTGATACAGAAACTGTTGCTTCCCAGCAACATTTTGCCTAGAGGGCTCATAGATAACAGATTGAAGTGTTTTTTTTTGCCCTTTTGAAGAAAAAGAATGTGATTTGAATCAAAGTCTAGTTGACAATTTTCGCTTTGCATTACTCTTCACTTGTTGCCGTGAGGTGGTCAACATACAGATCATTTTCTGCATTACATTTGTATGCCTTTGTATGCCTGTTTTATTGAAAAATACTGAGGTAATATATCCATTCATGCAGGTGGCACTTAGTGTTGTGCACAAGGCTTTTATTCAGCTCCTCAATATTCTTAAAATTAGTGCTACTTGAATTATGGTGACCTTAGTTTATCATTGAGGTATTCTAACTGGTAGCCTCTTGACAGAGAGTAATTGTGTACTACTATGCCTAAAGAATCCAAATTATCTTTTTCACTATTTATTTTAAATGGGTAGTGCATTCAACAATTTGGAATCCCATCCGTGCCATTGCTAACTAGGCACTGAAACGTGTCTTGTAGTAGTATTAAGAAACATCTTTTCATCTTTGTGCTGTCGCCAGGATCTGAACTGAAAAGTCACGATGCTGTAAGCATCACCACTTCCAGCCTTTTGTCACGTGGTCCTACAAGCCAGTACATTGCAGAAGTCCTGATTTATCCTATTCTCATGTTTATAAGAGCAATCAGTTGTCTTTATTGCCAGTGGTGTCGAATGCTAAAACCAAGAAAACATTGCTCCGGTACAGATGGGCTGCACAAGGCACCATCATAAAGATGCTATGCTGACGCTGCGAGCGAAGAGAAAGTGACAAGCAAACTGTACATGCTGCCGCATTGTCATAAGCGCCGTTTTTCTTGGTGTGGAAGACGAGGTGATTCTGTAGCTAGTGCAAAAACTCATTTGAATTTTCATTACCTGGATAATGATGTCTATGATGGAATTTTAATTGTATAAAACACTAGCTATCACAAATTATTAAAACATTAATTAAGAGAGCTTTTACGAATGTGCATAATTGTGCCAAATACTCCTTGTCTAGAGGCTTCAAATATAAACACTGAGATGAACTATTGTGAACAAAATTTATGTTACCCAAGATTTTAAACTTTCGTGCAGCCAAAATAAAAGGTGTCCTGTTATGTGTCACATGGGCTTCTCTGATCCTGATACATTATCTCAGTAAAACACAGGGAAAAGTTTTCTATCATGCTTCTTGACTTAGACGATAGCCTGTTCCTTTTATTTGCCAATGTTCCAAAACTGGTACATACGAAACCTGATTTTTTTATTTTCTTTCCCATCTATCTCAGTTTTTTCTTTTTGTTTTTGCATACTCACTGATACATGTAGAAACCATAGCAATTAAAATTTTTGTTATCAACCTATTATGATGCTTTGCATAAAAGCTCACAAACAGGCATATTTTGCGTTCCTTCAGTGCCACACGTTTGTGGAATTATTTCGCAGGAAAAAAGCAATGTTGCAATGAGCAAAGCAGAACTAAAATATCGGCATATAGTCGGGTATTACTGGGCAAAAAATAAAAAATAATAAAGACACTCTAGTTTTAAGTTTTTAGACTTTTATGCAAATGTTCCATTTTTGGAACATTGGCGTTTTACGGTGTCAATTGCAGCGTAGACTCGCGCATGCATTTCGCCTTCTTATTCGTTGTCTTGCTTTTGAGCGGATATCGGTGGAAATTGCAGCGTAGACTCGCGCATGCATTTCGTGTTGTTTTTCTTCTTTTTCGTTGTCTTGCTTTTGAGCGGATATCACTCAGTTCCATCTGGGGACTCGTATTGGAGCATCGCAGAAGTATATTTTAACTGCGCTAACCCACACGGACAAGGACGAGGCAGTTAAAATATACCATGCAGGTCAACCAACTAGCCCGACTTGGAGCTTTATCGCAGAAGACCTTTGTGTGCTTTCGTTCCGACAGTGATGGCCCGCAATAGGTTCCAGCAGCTGAAAAGGTTTTTCTTGTAGTGGACAACACTCAGTTGAGAGAAGGCGAGAACATGGGAAAGATTCAGCCGTAAATCTACAAATGTTGCCGCCAGTTTGGAGTGTTCCACGAAAGTCTCAGCACCGACGACTCAATGGTACCCTATTATGGCCACCACTCGTGCAAAATGTTCATTCGCGGTAAACCTATTTGATTTGGGTATAAGATATGAGTGATGTTCTCTTCGAACGGGTACCCCTATGCATTGGAAATATATTGCTGGAGAAGCGAGAAGGACGAGAAGGCACCTCTCGATCTGAGGGTTGTCAGCAATATGGCATCTGTCCTGCCCGCCCCTAAACAGCACGAAGTCAACTTTGATAACTTTTTCACTTCGCGCAGTCTCCTGACGAAACTCGCTCACCAGGGGATTTGAGTGACGGGGACTGTACGAGATACAAGAACCGGTGGTTGTCCACTGAAGAGCTTGAAAGACGTCGGAAGAGAGGAAAGAGGGTCTTTCCACTACAAGTGTGACCGGGTGGTCTACACATGCAGGTGGAACGAGAATGCAGTCGTCATTGTTTCTTCAAACCACCTCTGCCATGAGCCCCTTGGAACGGAAAAACGCTTCTCACGACGCGCAAACGAAAGGGTAGACATTCCTCAACCATATTTGATCAAAAAATACAATGAGGGCATGGGGGGTGTAGATGTTCTTGCCCGCCTCCTCAGAAGTTATCGCCGAAGAATTCGAAGCAAAAAAATGGTAGTGGAACCTTTTCAGCAATGGTCCGAACATGGCTTTCGTCGCAGGATGGCTCCTTCACTGCGAGCTTCACAAAGGAACTGATGCCGCCATGACGCACATAGCATTTCGGCGGGACGTCGTCATGTCCTTGCTGCACCTCAAGCAGATAATTAGTGTGCAGCCTGGACCTCGGGTTCATCCGAGATGGGAGGATGGGAAAACTGATGGCCACTACATCATCTCAGCGACTCGGTGGAAGTGGGCAGAGTGCAAGAAAAACATGACGAACCAGTATTAGCAGTGCAAAAAGCGTCTGCACACGAAATGCTTTGCAGCATATCATGACTTAAGAAGTGTTCACTGACCTACAGCAAGTAAGAAGAAAAAATAAAATTTTGCAAGCATTGTTATAAAGATTTATGCTTTTGAAAGGCCATGTATGACTCTAATAGTTATTCTTTTGTTAACATGAGTAAGCAATCCCCATTTAACAGTCAATAAAAGTTGTTCCAGACAAAATTTGTGTTTTCCATATGAGAAATTCCAATGTTCCAAAAATGGAACATGCGAAAAAAACTACTAAGATTTTGTGAATGCGGCTGTATTTTTTATCATAGTTAATTTAGAAGACCAATGCAAATTATCAACATCAATTTCAGTTTTTTGACTAATACGTCATGGTGCGGCGCTTAAAAGGTTAACAAGAACATCAGGGTGCTTCTGAGAATGAATAGTTGTGGTGCCAGCAATAGGAATGCATATAACTTAACAGTGTGATAAAAATCAACAGCCTTCATTTTGTATTTGCAGTATGAGCATTTAAATACCTACAAATGTTAGCCAGTGAGTTTTTATTGAGCTACGTTTTATTTCAGGCAATACACGATGTTTGCGGAGGAGTATGTGTCTTCTTCCAAGTGACGCAAGTGAAATGTGATGACTTTACTAGTTTACATGGCTACACAATAGTCAGTTTGTTTGAAATATGCGTCGGGTATACTTCCTAAGATTTTAGTATTAGTTAGCATGTACGCAAGCATTACTTCTACTTGCATGAACATATATATGCCTGTAATGTCAACATCTGCTCTTATTTTTATTCCTGCTCAATTAGAGTCTGAAAGCCTGCTTTTTCTCTTACTGTTGATTTCATTATAACACTGACTTGGAAGCACTGCAGATATCTCTATGGTACAGTCTTTTTTTTAGACGTTGCCCATCATCAAACATTTGTAATCGTATATTTTTCCATATGCTATGTTGAATTTGGAGTGTCCTTGGAGTCGTATTCTTAATGTACACCAGGAGGCGCAACAATATTTGTGTAGCCTTCAAGGGTTATATAAAAACAAATGTCCCCTTCCTATTGTAGTAGTGCCTGTAACGTCGTGGTGCAGTTCAATTTTTCCGTGTTTTCTTGTTTCCTAACCACAGTGCAAATTTATATAGACAGCTAAGAGCGTTTCACTGAAGTCATGTATGGCTCATAGTGCGACATGATGCCAATGTTACGACTTTTGAGATATGCTTATTGCTCATATGCACAGAGAAAGTGGTTCCTCCAGTGCTTACATGGATATGTATATACCTTTAATGTCGAGATGCGTTTTTAATGTTATCTTTTTTCAGTTGTAGGCTGTAAGACTTGTTTTTTATCTTGCTACCAATTAACATTTATAATGGCTTGGAAGCATTACAGTCTCGTAAGGTCGAGTCTTCTTTTTTAGGTGTCACCTATAACTGAAACTTTGCATATTTTTTGCGTTTACTACGTTGCATTGAGAACGTCCTTATTGTCCTGCTATGAAGCAAGATGCACAGGATGTGCGAAACTTTTTTTTTGAGTCTCGAAGGTGGATCTGAACACATGTCCAATTCATGTTGTGGTGTCTGCAATCTCATATACTAGCATTTGCCTTGTTTTCTTGCTTCCTCACTACAGTACAATTTTTACATGACAGTTAACACGGATTTAATGATGACATGTATGCCTCAAACACCGTGATAAAATGCAAGTGATTTCCTGGGATATGGTGCAAGTGATTTTTTGAAGTCTCAAATGTAGTGTCCCAGCAAGGCCTGCTGTATTTCTGGTGTATCTAACTTTGCATTTTCAAATAAAAATATTGCATTCCAAATAAGTTTATACTATAGCTGTGGAATTGTCAGTTTCTACTTGAATTATTTATACAAGCTAAGTGTGCCTCCTGCTCAGGCCTTCATGTTGTGTTTAGAACTGTACTGTTGGGAATATTACCGTTATACATGTTCTCCAATGTTGAGTAATACACTTATGTCACGGTGATGTTCATTTCGTTAGAGATCCTGCAAGAGATACTAGTAGTTGTAGACCTTTTCTGGCTGAAAGACAACTATTATAAATGATTTGATGAGTAGTAAGCTTTTTATGCACCATTCAGCTGAGGGTTCATTGCAGGGAATTTTGCATGGGCCTCGCTCTTTACATGGTCCACCGAGCCGGGGGCGGCCTAGCAACGGGGACGCGCCACTTCTTGGGTTTTGTTCTAGAAGGGCCCACTCCTCGCATGCGCCACCCAGCCAGCTGTCGCTAAACAACAGAGGTGCGTCTCTTCCTTCTTTTGCGCTTCTTTTTTTGGTGTGTTCCAGAAAAGCTCGCTGGTCTGCGCATGCTCGTCCAGCCAGGTATCACCTAGCAACAAAGGTGCGTCTCTTCCTTCTTTCGCGCTTCTTTCTGCTTGCGCCTCTTCTTTCTTACGCACTTCTTTCTGCGGCCATATTAAGCAGCCTACAGTCCTGCTCGGAGAACTGTGAGCCCTCGCAGAGGACGCCACTCGGCCAGTCCTTTACGGACGCTGTCTTTACGCACGCTTGCTCTTCGACATAGTTCTTGTGTCCACCTCGTGTGGTTTACACTGCAAAGGGTTTCCCTGTCTCTCTCTCTCTCAGTTTTCATTCTTTTTCATATAGGCAACAAAAAAAGAAAAAAATGACATTGCGTTTTTCAGGAAACTTAGAGCTTACACACGCCATAACATTGCTTCAACCGCAAGTATATGTAGTCATAAAATGCCACCTACCCCTCAAAATGCACAACAAAGGTGACTACGGGAGTCATAGAAATTTCTTCGCTTTCGAATGGTATCGTGACACATTCGAATTCTCTTGAGGTGCAATTGAGTAGCTGTTAAGCAATAAATGAGGAAAATGTTTGCCTTGCCCACGATCAACGTCAAGTGTTCAGAACCTTGACTCGCGCTGTTGCTGTTTTCTCCTGCTGCACATGCATTTACGTTTACTGTGTGGATTATTCCTATCATATCATGTAACATGCAAAAATTAAAAAAGAGAATATCAGTGTTTTGTTTCTAAGAGATCATTCAGCATGTGAAAATTAAAAAAAGAAAATCAGTCGGCTGATATACTTTTTAATTTTCGCATGCTAAATGATACCTTAGAAACAATCCACCTAGTCAGAATAAATGCATGTGCAGGAGGAGAAAAACAGCAACAGCGCAAGCTGAAGTCTCTGAACACTTGACGTTGTTGGTGGGCAAGACAATAATTTTCCTCGTTTTTTGCATAACAGCTACGCAATTGTACCCCAAAAGAATATGAATGTGCCACAATACCATCTGAAAGTAAAGAAATTTGTATGGCTCCCACACTCACCTTTGTTGTGCATTTTGAGGGGTAGGTGGCATTTTATGACCTCCCATCAATTCAAATGTAAAAGACATCCTTGCTCATCAGCGCGGAGTCCGCAGAAAATACCCGCCGCCTCACCCACAACTTAGCGGGGAAGAGGCCGCCGATTGGTGCAAAATACAGACCGGGGTTTTCCCCCATCTAAAACTGCTAAATGCCATGTATCCCACCCGCTATAGGGCCACGTGCCCTTGGTGCGGTGGCATACCTACACTAATACATGTGACCATGGGAGTGTACTAAGCACCCTCGTAGGCCAACTAATAATATCTCAATGGAGCAGTGGGAGGCACAGCTCGCCCGTTCCGACTTGGCAGGACAAAAGTCCTTAATTAGCCAGGTCAGGCAGGCGGCAGAGGCCAGTGGGGCCCTGGACTGAGGGGCTCCGACCATAGGCGCAAAGTTTTCATTTTTCCGGGGGGGGGGGGGGGGGGGCTGGGGCCCGACTAGCTTTCCGAAACCTACCCATATATATACCCTCTGCTAACAATTTTCTGTGTCTAGCTTTATGACGAAAGCAATTAAATCGACACTTCAGGCAAATTGTCGCGGTTATCGTCGCCGTGATGTTCCGCATTAAATCCAAAAGCCCATACCCTCTGGATGCGGGGAAAAAGCTCGTAACAGGGAGCCGAAAAGGTTGACGGCTTGATGGGCATTATTTCCCACGCGCTCAATATTCGAGTTAGTTGTAGGTCACGTAATCAAACGCGAATGGGACGGAGAGCACGCGTCTTCTCCTCTAGCTCTGCCGTAGCTGTGAGTGACTGTGCGCGGCTGACGCGCTGATGGGGCCCGCGTGCCATATCTAATTGTTGGTAATCGTTGGTGGATGCAATGATAAAGGGCAACCAGGGATGGCTGCTAACTTCATGCCTGTTGTCTTCCTTGCTGGGCTGTTTTTCTGCACCCCTAGTGTTGCAGAGTTAAGAGACAGAGGTCATCGCAGATCACTCACAGAGGCCGTCCGTAGTGGACATAAAAATCGACAGATAATGATGATGAATCTAATTTTCGGAGTTGCAGTGAATCGCGCGGCTATACGAACCATTTGCCTCCGCTGCCGGCGTTCTTCACAATGCTTGCTTTGTAAAAGCGAGTGCTCGAGGTCATCCAGTCGAGGTATTTACAGGTTTACATGGTCCATGCTTATATGTCCACTATGCTTACTATTTTAACTTTAGGTGAATGTTTACTACAATTTATATGGCCACTATAACTCGTGTAAGGGCCACACTTTTCCGTCGCGATTTTGACGAGCCTTTCATGGGACCGGGCTATGTGACCTCATTTTTCCAACTACGCGTATGAAATCCGCCGTAAACCTCCGCGATCGCCTCCTCTCGACATCCAGTAGCGACGCGCGAAAGTACGCTGCGCGCCACAACTCGCTGTTGAGCCCGATCAGAATGAACGCACGGGACGCGATTGCTTCTCAGTTGGATGTCTTTTTTTTAATATTGGCTGTCAAGTTATGGGTGCGGAGCTTACACGGGTGCGATCCTTACACGGATTTACATGGTAAGAATCTTCCTTCGTGTAATTGTCTTCTACTTCGCTATCACTAATACTGCTTCGCCTTCCCGGCCAAACTGCACTCTTTTTTCTATTTTTTTAGTACTCTGAGTCCGAGTATAAGCGCTGCTGCGCACGACTTCTAGACTTCTATTTATTCTCATTTTGAGTGAATCCAGCTTGGCATCATTTCGGTTACTGAGTGAATTCTATATACAATTAAGGTGTTTCAGCGAACAGTTTCCAAAATTTTTAAAGGTGGCCTGTGGCAGATAGTACAATTCTAGTTCATGAGCTCGTCTACTCGAAGAGGCGGGCATTACTTGTACAAAAAATGAAATGAATAATCGACGAATTAACAAAATTAACCAATTAAGTTTTTAGCTAATTACCTTATGGCCCATGTTGCAATTTACAAATTCTAGTACAGATACATGGGCAGATACATGCTGTTTACTTTTTTTATTTATTTTTATTTTGTATATATATACTGCAGCCCTATATAGGGCTATAGCAGGAGTGGGAACATTATACATTGCTACACAATAACAAACATACACATACACAAAAAAAATGAAAAAAGAAAGCGCTTTACATCTTAGCGAGGTGCTTAGTGGTGGTAGCTATAAAATACTTCAGTGATAGTGAACGAATGTGGCCGGGGAGAGAATTCCAATGCTCAATTGTACGTGGGAAAAAACTGTATTTGAGTGTGTTGGTACGGACAAAGATAGGTGATATGTTCAAGGCGTGGGAGCTACGGGTACAACTTGCGTTTGTAAATGTGATGTAGTTAAAATCAGAAAGACCACAAGTAGAGTTAATAATTGCATATAAAAGTTTTAAGGCTTCGATGAGATACCGTGAAAGTAATGGCTCGATGTTCAAAGATTGTTGAGCCTGTGTTGGCGAGAAATTGCGACTGTAATTATTGCAAATGAAACGGATAGATTTACGTTGAACAATATTGAGCGAATTTATTTCACAGTGTTTGTAGGGAAACCAGACAACAGATGCATATTCTAGGACAGGGCGAATTAACGTTTTATACAGTAATAGTTTAGTATCGCGAGGGGTCTTAGGTAAAGTGCGGCGCAAATAACCTAATTTGTTAGGGCTTTCTAATTTATATATTCGATGTGCTTAGACTATGAAAGATGCTCTGTTAGAATGACTCCTTGTTTGAAGCAACAAGCAGGAAGGTTGCATGTGTTTCTCCGTCTGCGTTTCACGAGACCTACTGATGGAAAACTATATGCGCAACAATACACACGAGAGATACATGCTGCTTGAAGAACGAGAAAAATATTTTTTCTCCAGAGGGAACCGTACAGTAACATTGTAGAATAAAAGCTGACACTGCGGCCGCAATGCGCGCGCAAACACCGAGCGGCATTAGAATATAATAAAAAATAAATAAATAAGAGAAAGAAAAGCAATTTATTCTAAAGGCACAAATACATGTCATATGCAATTATGAACCCCATTTGATCGGTCTGAACGCAAATACCAGCGCGCGAAGTAGTACGAATGACCCTGCCGAGCAGTATCGCGAGCACTTTCCAACGGCGCGACCTTGATGCGGCCCAATCCACTTCGACCGCAGCGCCGCCCCAGTATTTTTCCACGCCGGGCGCCTCACTGTAAAGCATGCGCCGCCCCAGCCGCTCGTCCCACTCGACCATATTCTAGTACACTCTAGCGCATACCTACCACGAGGGATCGGCCATGAAGCACGTCCGCGGGTTGATAATGATGATTTCCATACAATGGAACATACCCAAGAAGCAGGTGGTACAACGCACATGCTCACAGCGGAAGATTGGCCAAGAAGTATGTGGTAGATATTGTGACAACACCAACTATCTCTTTGAGGTGATCACTGATCACATACCCAGAGGTGATCACATACCCACAATGACGGATCGGCCAAGAAGCGTGTCCGCGTGTTGGTTATAATGATTTTCCTACTACGGCATATACCCATTTCAAGGGATCGGGCAAGGAGCTTGTCCGTGAGTTCATTATGCTGATGTTTTCTATACTATGGCACATAACCAGAACGTTGGATCGGCCAAATAGTGATCGGCACATTTCAAATAAAAAATGTGGTTGATCCCTCTTATATAGGAATCGGTATAGAACACGAAAGTGAAACGTGTCTTCACAGAAGTAGTGTAATGTTTATTGCACATTAATATATAATGTCTATTGGTGTTTTGTGGCTAAAGCGCCCTTAGGCGTTGATGCACCCACGCTGACGCCTGGTGGCACGTCTCCTCCATCACGACTACCAACGTCGATGACCATGAGCAACCGTCGTGCATATGGAAGCTTCACTACGCTGCACACGCTAGCACAACGCGAAAGACGAAGCACGTAACTGACACACTAATACAACGCGCAAGACAAAGCACGTAACTGAATCGTCACCGAGTCAAATCAGCGCGTACAGCGCGTCGTAATTGCAGCCTCCGCGATCAACTTCAGAAACATTTTCAGAGCTAATTGCGGAGGCCACGCTCCGCTGTGCTGAGTACGGTGAACGCCACCTAGGTGGCGTTGGTAGTGCTTCTTGATGCCAGCGTCCCTTCGAATGCTGGCATCGAGGCGTCGTAGTGCTGAGACCACCGAAGCGTTCACTGTCGGTGCGCGTTAGTGTCATAATGCAGTACTTCTCTTTTCTGC
Source organism: Dermacentor silvarum (assembly GCF_013339745.2). Lineage (NCBI taxonomy): Eukaryota > Metazoa > Arthropoda > Arachnida > Ixodida > Ixodidae > Dermacentor > Dermacentor silvarum. The sequence goes on along the minus strand of NC_051156.1, from coordinate 84,306,057 downwards.
TCGTAGGCGGCGGCACCGCCCCGAGCAAGAGCGCGGGTACACGGAGGAGTGTTAGATATATAAGGCGCGTCTGTGTAGCTCTCTGCAAATGCGTTTGTGGCGCAATGGGTTAAACGCTCGTGATCTATCGTCGCGGACCGAGAGGTCGTGGGTTCGATTTCCAAATTTTGCATGTTTGTGGAACTTTTTCTTCTGGTTTCTTTCTTTGTATTATGTTCGTGTACATTGTAAGAACGTCATATCCGTGACGGAAATACGTCAGTGAAGTCTTGGTGGACCCCGGCATAAAACACTTTCGTGTTAATAAGGAGAAATGAGTAAATATAAGCCAATATAAGATTTGTCACATTGAGCAGCAAGGGTGAGCGAGGAGCACGTTCGCATGCCAGTTTACTTTACAAAGCCAAAGACAAAAGAACGAAATGGGCAAATTTATAGCAGTTTAATAACCGCATCATAAAAGCTTCGCTTCGCATAGATTTCAACATGTACGTTAGTTTTGCTTAGTTTTTTTGTCACTTTCGTCCTATAATAACGGATTGTTGCCACCTTGTCTAGTTAGGTGACAGTGGGATGACTTTATTAATGAATGGCATTCCTCTTGAACAATGTTTATTCACTGACAACTTCTTGTTTATTCGCAAACAATGTTATGATTACACTGTTGTACATGTATTGGTACCCAAAGTAGACCATACTAGTTTGCTGTGACTTTCAGCTTAGATTTTTCTACCTATATAATCAGTGTGGCTGAAAAACAAAGCCTTTAGCTAGAGCTTTGCTAATATTAGTTCATTTCGCATTATAAGACGCAAAGCAGTGCATAACGCAATTTATTACATATTTCTTCTGGTGGTGCCTTTATTGAGCCATCTGACACATTTTAATGTCCTTCTTGTTGTGTCGTGGTTTCCATGGCGACGTCAACAACCTTCAGCAAGCTGAAGGTTGCTGAAAGCCACAATCGAATGTTGAAGGCAGACATTTTACTTTTTCATGTGTTTGTGGGCACGGCAAGATGACAGAAAGAGAAGGTTGTTGCACTCCATATTTTTTGTGAGCACAATTCTCAACCTGCGAATGAAAAACTGCAAAAGTGGGCGAGGTGGGTGCTTCTATGACCCTTAGACTCATTTTTGAGCTTTCACATTATTTCTGTATATACAGTTCTGGCCAATGGCAGCGGTGAACAAAACTTATCTAACTGCACGTCAATAATTTAAGATAGAGACAATGTAGTTTCATATACAGAGAGACAGAGCTTGCTTGTGGATCACGACTTCAGATTTATTGGACATTTGCAGTGGTGCAGGACTTTCTCCCTGCTATCCTTAGAAGTAGAATCCCTATTGAAGACACGGCGGCCAACCACGCAATAAGGCGCACTAGGCTGTCGTACGAACCCATGGTGTCCCTAAAAAAGCCTGTGAGAAAATGCATAAAAAAGTAAGCAATGAAATGAGTTCAGATTTACTACTGAATTAAGATAGACAGGAAAGTAAACAACGATACACTAGGCACTTAGAATAATTAGTAGGTTTTAGGTAACGCAGAAAATTTCAGGGCGTACTGTAGCGTCTACGGTCACGTTCGCATGTCTGCAACACTGTCAGGCTATAATGCAAACATATCTTGTAAAGCACGCTTCGTGTACCTTCGTGCTCAAAACGCGCGCTGCTATAGGGGGGAAAATGTATTGTTATGTGCATCGCTTTAATTCTGGAGTGATAGGTCTTAAAAGTTGTAAATCAGCCAGTCCCAAAAGTGCTCTTCCCCGCATTTAACTATTTTTCTCTGGAAATCCTCGCTTCATCGTGCCAAAGAAAGGTTGATTCCTTTAGAGAGAGCCATTTTCCCACCTCATATAATGTGTTCGTTGAAAACATGGAATAAGGGGGACCACGTTTTATCTGGCAGAATCCTGACACAGTCTGTTCTTATCTGAAGTGGCAGTTGTTCGCAAAATGTCGTAAGTCGGCCGCAAACGATTTAGTTGTCCAGATGTATTTTTCTCCCTCCGCAAGAAAGATGCACAGCTCGCCGCAGTCTCGCTCATGTGCCGGCTTCGCAACATGTTCCCAACTTCTTCGCATGTCAGGCGTGAGTGATGGCTATGTGCCCCATCTCTGCGACACTTGTGTCGGTGTTGCATAGTGCGGCAGACACAAACGGAGCCCGATGAGCACTAGAATCACGGCGTGGTGTAACATGTAGGGTTTTCTGTCTGCGTAGAGGCTGGGCAGTGGAGGAGCAGGAACCATATGTGATTATCTTAAGAAATGTTTATAAAGATTCCACAGCTAGTCTAGTTCTTCACACGAAACGCGGGAAAATAAGGGTGGCGCCACCTTGACCTTCCCACACCAGCTAGTCGTGACGTCATGAATTTTTACGGCTTCTTAAATGGGGCATAGTGAATTGTTTACCAGTAAGAAAATGAACTACATTGTATTCTAGAGAAGCCAAACATTGAATATGGAATATTTCGAGAACTTTTACTGAGCCAGTGCGTCCCCCCCCCCCCCAACAAAAACATTAGATTGTAAAATTCGTGGCGTTACAAGACTTACCGGGGCTGAGGTTTCGCGCGAAATAATAATAATAATAATAATAATAATAAACAAGTGAACTTTCAGGTTGCTTTCCTATTCCTGTATTGAACCTATTATCACAAAATGAACTAAAATAGAGCGTTTTAAAAATATGTTAAAGCAGAAACCGATTTAGTGCAACTACTTAGTGTTCCTTGAACTGCGACTCTATCTCAGTTTTCCATTCGGCAATGAGTTGTCAACTACCGAATGTAATATAACAAAAATTTCTTGTCACACACACAAAAAACGTTATTTGTTTATTTACGAATGCTCCCAGTGATGCACGGGAAGAGCTTATGTTTTATCAGCTTAAAGGAGTATCAGCAGCAAACATATACAAATCGAGTCCAATTAATCATTAGTTTAGATAATATGTAGAGCGTAACGTTACGTTTTTAAGAAAGTTCTTTTTCTAACAGAACGACTGCCGTTTTAATACTACAAAAGACATGATTGTTCGTACCACACACACTCAGAAGCTAGGGCTGCCACATGACCAAATATAGATTACCAACTAATTTAAACTGTTTAGTAGCATATCAACCGCTGCCAACTTCCAACCAGATTTTTAAACCAGGTAGTTTATTTTTAAAAGCGCTAAAATCACTCTTGATGCGTGAAATGTTCATATCCTGTAATTCTAAAGCTAAAGCCTTGTAGCATTATCTGCAAGTTCTATATGTTCATTTCTTCTAAACTTGTACTTGAAATTGTACGCTGTGCCAGATGTTCCTTGCTAATCTACAAAACTTAGTTAACCGCTATGTAGAAATGTGACACGTAATTTCTATTTTACTTGATTTTATGCCGAAAAATAGCTGCAAAGACGCGCTAAGATGGTCCAAACCCTGTAATGCCTTCATAGAATTTCGTCTGTGCCCCAGCATATAAAATTTGTTTTCATTTCATTTGACTCCGTTGTGAGATGTTTCAAATGGTGAGGGGTTCGTCTCTGTCATTTATGGTAGGAGAGGATGATTTTCGATTTGTCGGTTGCACTTGTAAGCCTGCCGACAATTCTTTGAAAATGCAAGTTGCACTCGAAGGTTTCCCGGAGTGGGTCTTGCGTTGCTTAGTCTGACCTGTGTGCACTCCATGCCGTGATATCGTCAGCATAGATAGTGGTTGATCTTGGCACCTATATACATAGCGACACCTATATACAGCTGATATTGGCACCTATACAGGGTGCTTCACTTAACCTTAGCGAAACATTAAAAATATGGAAGTGCTACCCAGCTTGACGGAACCAAGGGCTTCTTTCACACTCAGAAAAACACTTATGCAGCACGTATTCAGCAACAGAAAGCTGTATCGGGAGTTTTTCATGGTGCTCTACAATTTTTTCACTGACACTTATAATATAATGTTAATAATTGTGATGTTGATTAATGAATTAAGATTTTTTACTTAATTAAGCGGAATGCATAAAGCAAACCTGAGTATCTTCAAGCGACAACAAACAACATTACCTTGGTTCTGTCCAGCTAGGTAGCAATTGCCCATTTTTAATGTTTGACTAAAGTGAAGTGAAACACCCTGTATATGTTAGACCATTCTTCAATAAAATATCAGTTGAGAGTCAGCGCCGTGTTTTCCTTTTCCTTCCTATTGTCCGTATCTCGTGTTGCGCTGTTACGAACCTTACGATGAATCCTAACCAACTGGCCCAACTTGCCGTATTGATATAGATAGTACAATCTACGTCAGAGGAACGTTGCACAGAGGTCAACACTCATGCCTAGAACGACAGAACGTCGTGCTCGGGACTGCACGAGCGACATCTTCAGTTTGAAATAGGTCACATCTGAGCATGCGCGGCGCCAATGACGTGCCTGGCTTGCATTTTCTCTCCTTGTTTATCGCCGCAGCTGCAAAAACTGCTTTGGCCGTCAAAAGCGCAGTTAACGGTGTAGCGCAAAAAAACAAAAAACAAAAAACCAAAACAAAAAAACCATACCGCAGAGAATAGTACTTCTCGGCGCCCGATGCAAGCCTGGCTGCAAGCTTATTCAATGTTCGCGGTCTCATTTTTTCGGCAGCAGATTTTCACCCTCTTATCAGCTGAATAAAGTTTTCTGTGGTTTTTCGCGCCAAGCTCCTCGGAAGAGAATATGGTTGGCCGCTCCTGAATTTAGCGTTCGGAACGTAGTCGAGTGAGCCAGCTGCTGCATCAATGGCTATATATTCTTTATGCGACTTTACTGATGCTGCATTAGACCTTCAACACTGGCCCCACCCTTGACACTCGATGAAAGAAAAGCCATTACGGTATGGGACGCACGATGACCCAAAGAGCCATATCGGCGGCTACGAGACGTCCATTGGCAACTGTTAACAGAGTGCTCCAAGCTTTTTACAAAGAATGTCGGCTTGCTGATGCTACCCGTCATCGCCCAGAAAGGGCTGCAACCGATGAAGAGGACCGACTGATCGTAGCAGCGTCTGTTGAAGACCCCTTTCTCAGCGCCCGGTAAATTCGGGATATTTGGGATTGGAGGTTTCCACGCAAATCATACGTCGGAGGCTTCATTCAGCCGCGATAAGAAGAAGAATTGCTGCTCAGAGGACCGAGCTTGAAAAAAACGCACAGAGATCAGCCCATGGACTTCGCTTCCGTTGTCCAAAACTGTACACCAGAAATCTGGCGGGCCGTTGTGTTCAGCGACGAAGCCACCTTCTGTACACGCTGGGACCACATGCAGGCAACGTGTGTTGCGTCCAGAGAGCAGCCGGTAATATTGGTTTTCTAGCGCGTGTTATGCTGCAAATATTCCATTAGCGCGCAAAAATTGTCCGCATAATGTGCTAGACAGAGAGAGAGAGAGAGAGAGAATGGTATTTTATGAAAGACAAAGATTACAGCCACGCTAACAGCGACACTTAGTCTTAGTACTAACTAGGGCAACTAATTGATATTTCACATTAATGACAGTATATGTGTTTATGTTGTATTTGGGTTTGGGGGAATTCTCATGTGTAAGCCTCTGGACAAGAGTATTGTAGCAACGTTAATTTAATGCTTGGCATTCGAGCTTCTTCCAATGCCGCGCCGCGGCTTATCAGTGCTTAAGGCAAGTTTTTATTATTATTATTATTATTCTTAAGCAAGTATATGGTTTATCACGCAGAGATGACGAAAAATAAGTCTGGTATGTTCGCTCCAGTGGGCGCACGTTAGTCACCGTGTGGCGAGCAGTGAGCTATCAAGGCCTATAGGCCTTGATAGCGGTCCTGTAGGACCGCTCCACTGGCTTAAAGGACGGATGATGGCAGCAGCCCACACGGACGTAATAGAAACGGTCATTTTACCTTACGTACTGGACGGCCCCTTTCCAAACGGACTCTACTACTTTCAGCACACATCCACTAAGCCACTAATGTTCGAGAGCTTCTTGACAGCCTCGGTGTAATGACCTTAGAGTGGCCTGCCAGAAGCCAAGACCTCAATATTATTGAAAATGCATGGGGTCTGATGAAAAAAAAATCTCGCCAAACTGCCCGACCTTGCAAGATTCAGTTCCGACGATCTGTGGGGCGCTGTTGAAAATGAGCGGGTACGTCTCCGGAATGACCCCGCTCTTGTGGAACATCTTTACGAGTCTTTCTCTGCGAGAATTCATAGCATACAGCAGTCTGGTGGAGCTGCAACGCGATATTAGTTTGCCTCACTGCAATCTTCTGCGGCACCAATGACAAGCACTACGAAGAGGGTTCTGCAGTGGCTAAGTCGCCTCTTCCTCAAACTTTGCAGTACTATCAGCATTGACAATGTTCGCTCACGAAACGCACAAGGAAATGCTTCCGCTTACCACTCATGAATGATGTGCTTACATTTGACAGCGTTTTTGAGGTACCTACATTTGTTGATTTCAATAAATTCATAAGTTCAGGATATCTAGGCAGCATTTTTCTGTGTGCGATCGAAACCTACAATCATTCGCAATTAACGCATCATTGGCGGGTTGACGAACAATAAACTATAAGAGTAGGTGTGTAAAATTCACTCCTGGCAGACGGCATAAACACAATGCGCTATGCAAAATCCACGGCGTGATGCGCGAGATATATGTGCGACGCAATGGCGGTATTATGATACCGCGAACTGAGAATAAGCCTGCAGTATAAGGGCGCAGAACCGGGCGATTCCACGCTTTTTTTTTCGGCGCTACACCGTTGACAGCGCTTCTGACAGAAAAAACAGTTGTTGCAGCCGCGGCTATAAACAAGGAGAGAAAATGCATGGCAGGCGCGTCATTGACGCCGGGCATGCTCAGATGTGGCCTATTTCAAACTGTAGATGTTGCTCGTGCAGTCCCGAGCGTGACGCTCCGCTGTTCTAGACATGAGTGTTGACCTCCATACGAACAGCGAACGCTTGACTGTTGCTATATTGAACAGGTTCGGTAAGAGTACCGTGTCGTCAGGGGTGGATTGTACCGAGTCCTAATCTGTTGTGGATTGTTAGTATGGCAGTCCCCAGTGCTCAGGGGTGGATTGTACCGAGTCCTCATCTGTGGTGGATGGGCAATTGTAGGGGTGTGAGTGCGGACTTCGTGGCTGGAGTTGGTGTCTTGGTGGCGGTGGTTGATATATCTGTAAATGGAGCGAGGGTGGCGGTGATGAATTGCTCGCGTTCTTGTATGGTTTGATCCCGGCTCGATCCTGGCCCGAGGGCTGCATTTCGATGGGGGCGCAATGCAAAAACGCAGGTGTACTTACATTTGGCGTACTTTAAAGAACTACAGCTGGTCAAAATTAATACAGTTTCCCACAACGCTGTGTCTCAATCAGATCGTCATTTTGCCACGTAAGACCCTAGAATTTATTTTAATGCGTTATCATTCTTAGGTTACTTCACGTACTTTCTATCTAAGGGCTGTCAATCTATGTATGTATATTTCTATCTATGTATGTTTATATCTAACCGTTATCCTGCCTACCTGGGCATTGGGCAGTCGGTGGTCGAATCTGCTGCGCATCGGGCTGCATTTCTGAGGGAAGAGGGTTAGAAACCAACCATCGGATCAACTCGGGTCACTGAGTATGTGACAATTCGTACATCCGTGCCGTTCATCAACGAACCTCTTTCACGCCGACATGGGTCACTGTAGACGCGGAACTGGGTAGGTACCGCTGCTCGAAGAAACTCTTTGACGCCGACTAGGAATATCGGGTGTGTGCCACATGGTCTGTACAAGTCTCAAATGAACCTCTTTGATTCTAACTTGTTCTGCTGGGTATGTGCTATCAGATGCGTGCGCTCTTCACTGAACTTCTTTGATGCCAACTTAGGATGAAGAAGAAGAAGCCGAGGTGCGGACGCCCCTCACATCGGCTCCGTCGTTTTTGAATGTTTATGCAGCCATCTTTACCACTATCACGGAGTCAAGCACAGCACTGGATTTGTGAAGTCACCGGGAATTGACGGACACCTTTCTTTAAGGTGGGACTTCCATTTTTGCACTTTTACTGACTTTTACTGGCCTTTCTTCGTTCATCGAACGTGTGCGGCTAGCAAGGCCCAACTAGGCCTACTGGCCCCGTCGGGCAGCAATGGCGGAAACGCGCATGGAAGATGAAGACGCCACGGGATTAGAAGATAATGAGGAAGATCTAGGCTGGTAAATTGTGACAAGCCGAAAATCTCACTCCACCACAAGGTTCCTGGCGATGGAAAAACATCGCCGCAGAGCCAGCAAGAGCAAGGCAACAGCAGCAAGAACAAGGGACCTACAACCACTACGTTCAAGAACCGTATTGTCAAGGCACCAAGGATGCCCCAATTGCCGCAGGAGCACAGAACAATCATTATCCGCCCCCGAGGAGGTCTCAACTTGAGCAAAGTGAGCACCACAGCGATAGGCGTGGCGGTTATTGAAGCATCGGGCCTGACTCCGGAATAAGCCCCAGAGGATGTCGTTTGCCCTAACTTCACGCAAAACATCGTGGTGATAAGTACACCAGATCCCAGTCATGCTGCCAGGTATGTGCGACTCAAGTCAATAATTATAGTGGAAACCGAATATGAAGTTAACGCCTACGAGACAGCTCCGCACACCACGTGTAAAGTGGTGATTCGGAGAGTTGACCTCAGAGACAATCAGGCCACGATAACGAAGAACATTGCGCATGACTTTAACCCACTGGCACTGGCATCCAAACGTATTAAATCGACGGGCTCGCTCATTGTTCTGTTTGATGGGCTCAAGGTACCCAATTATGTCAGATACGGGTCAACCCTTGTGAGGTGCTACCTGTATAGGAAGCAGTTTGATGTCTGCTCTGCTTGCGGAAAGATTGGACATAGATCAGATGTATGTCCAACACTGTACGTGGTTCAGTGCAGAGGATGTGGAACTCAAAACCCGGAGGACGATCACATGTGTGTGCCTGACTGCAAATTCTGTGGAGGGGACCACCCAACTGGGGACAAAACTTGCCGCCAGAAGTACCAAATTCCATACGTGGTGCGAATTCGACGACGAGAACGCAACAGATATGGGGCGCTATAATGTAAAATGATTCCAAACCGTTTTCATTCCCAACTTCTGACGTCAAATTTACGTAACCACCGACGCAAGCATCGGGCGGTGACCCGCAGCGTTGTCTGAACAACCCAATCAAACACTCTCCTTGTTTATAGGATGTCACCTTTGTTCGCTTTCAAAACCAATAACATTGTCTACAGCGGTTTTTCTTATCTAATTGGCTGACACGAGGCGAGGAGCACGCTCTAGTGGAGAGGCTTTCGATGGGGCCGAGCCAGCACAGTGAAAATAGATAACCCCATGAAGAGGGTGGTGCCGGCTTCTCTGATTGGTCCGCTTCGTCTTACTTAGCTAGCGGTGGCTGGTCGAAAATCGCGGTGGCGTGAAACGGAAAGATAAGATTTCCCGCTAAAATGGATCCTCAACAAGGAAGAGTTGACAGAGCGATGTCTTATGCATGCCGAAAGGGCTCGATAACGTTTTACTGCCACGCAAAAAGGTTTATCATGCGCAAATAAATACGTGCTCACCGGCAGGTGCGAGTAGCGAGGGCCTGAGCGATCGGCGGGCAGCCATCTTTGATTCCTTTCGGAACGGGACAGTCTGTGGCTATTCAGAAAAATTTTCAGTTTTGTTCGGCATATTAATGCATTTATTTCGCGTACACGTCACTTTGACGTGGTGAGTTTTCGCGGTTTTGTGACGTCGCGTGACAGACAGGCGAAGTGGGCGTAGCCAGAAAACATTGGACCAATAGCAGAGAGCTACTGGTAAAAGACATCAAATCAGGAATTATTATTTTTCTTTTGTGCGGTTTAATCATGCATAATCAGTCTGTACACGTTATATCAGATGGGGAGCTATTGCGGTTTTCGTGACGTCGCGTGACAGACACGCGAAGTTGGGAGCGACCCGAAAATGTTTTGACCAATCGTGGAGGCTGATTGCAGAAATTGGAATCAAAACAGTTTGGAATCATGTTACGTTATAGCGCCTATGCATCGAGGGCTACATCAGCTCAGCTGCAATGGGATGCCCAAACGGGCGCCAAGGAGCGCTCGCGCACATGGTCAAGACGCCGCTCGCCGTCGAAGGGCAGAAGCTGCTCCAGATCACGTCAAGTGCAGGTGTGCTTCGAAGGAGGAGGGAGACGCCCGGCGACAAGACAACATCTGGAACAGCCTGGGCCGACAAAGTGAAAGGTACTGTGAGGGCTGCTGAGAGCGGTGCGGGGCGGCCGGTCGGAGATAATGATGCCAGGATAGAACAGCTGATCAAAGAAGTAGCATATCTGAGAAAGGTAAATGAAGAACTTACTAAGCAGGTTGTAGAACTTCGCAAAACTTGCAGACTAGCTCCACAAAAGTCGCAATAGCCAAACCGGTGAATAATGACAGCAGTCAGGAAAACGAAAACACACCAGCTCCAAAGAAGCGGGCAATAAGCCCAGTAGAAACGACAGTGTGCTCTGTTTTGGATGAGATCATGGAGGCGATTAAACAACTTAGAGAAACCACAGATAAAACTACCTTCAAAGTTGATAAGTTATGGAAATGGAGGCTGACGACTGCAAAGAGGCTTACCAAAGTAGAATCACAAGGCGAGGACGACGAATACCTACCCTCAGAAGCAGAAAGCGTCAGATCGCTCCCTGGTGCGTCGGGGGGTTCTACAAAGCGTACTCTAGCAAAGCACCTCTCATGCAGTTAATAAACACATCTCCAGATAAACCGAAAATAATTATGCTGCAGGAAACCTTGGTGGATCAGATCAGCCTAAGCGGTTACGAAGCGACATGCAGGGGCAAAGAGCCAAGTAGGGGGCTAGCCACGCTCGTGGATAAGAAAATACCATTCATAAAACGTGATTTGCTACCTGGACTAAACAAATTAGAGTACTTACTTCTGGAAATCATTTTGAAAAGGAGTAAAGGCGAACCACAGTCTCTTTTGTCTCAATGTTTGCAGCAGCCCTAGCGACATGAAACGGAGCTTCAGGGCACTTCTTAATAAGACTATGGCTGTTACTAAGCACGCTCCACTCATTATTGGAGGGGATTGCAACGCCCCACATCCAACCTGGGGATATCGCTGGAATACTAATAAAGGGGATGGACTCTGGCACCTAGCAACAGATCTTAATCTCTCCCTCATCACTGACCCAGCTTATCCTACTAAGTGTGGTACATCTACGTGCAGGGACTCCACCACAGACCTTACTTTTGTATCAAATTTAGTGAACGCTGGCTGGAATAACACCAATATTGACCTGGGTAGTGATCATTACATATTACAAATAGTGTTAGAAACACCCAGTAATGAGATAAAGCACTTTAACTACGCTGACTGAGATCTTTTTCGGAAAGCAAGGAAAAGCAGAGCTGAGACAGAGACAGGACAAAAAAAAACACTTCAAACTTGGACCACTCAGCTCAGCGAAGACGTAAAGGCGGCAACGAAGGATATTACCACTGAGGAGGATATCGAGATCATGGACAGTAGGCTGGCGCACTTGATTGAAGCCCAACAATCTACGTTAAAGAGATGGAAAACGCAACGGCCGAATAGGAGACTCAGGAAGCATATAGCATTGTTGAATTGGGAGATTCAAGAACACTCCAGAAGTTTACAGCACCAACAATGGGATGAGCTTTGTAATCCCATAGATGGTCGAATCAAACGAGGTGGAAAGTGGAACTTACATAGACATTTGCTTCATGAGAACGACACGAAATCTAGTAGAACAGCAGTAGCACACTCGTCCATCGTGAGAGGCAAGACACAACAGAGGAGGCCATTCTGGATCGGCTCGCAGCTAAGTCTTTACCACTTAAGGATAGCAATGAGAGTACACACCAGCTTGAATATACAGGAGAACATTGCGAGCCTATGGATCAAGATTTCACAGAAAGCGAAGTTCGCGCAGCCCTGTATGACCTCAACAGTAAATCCGCTGCCGGTCCAGATGGCATTTCCAATAGGCTGTTGAAAAATCTGGACGATGATTCAATGAAATATTTAACAAAGTATTTCAATGAACTCTGAAAAATAGTGATTATCTGAAGTTATGGAGAATGGCTAGCACAATTCTTATTCCCAAACCAGGCAAGCAACTCAATCTAGATAACCTAAGACCCATATCGTTAACATCATGTTTGGGCAAAACCATGGAGCATGTCACACTCATTAGACTGACTAAGTATGTCGAGAACAGAAATGTTCTTCCGCATAACCTGATCGGTTTCCGTCCTCGACTTTCGACTCAAGATGCAATGCAATCAAACATCACCTTATTCTTGCTAGCCCGCTACATACGAGAGCTCTCCAAGGTCTAGATGTAGAAAAAACCTTTGATCGCATCAAACACAGGGCCATATTGGATATCCTCTCGGAGATGGAATTGGGCAAGCGATTGCACAATATAGTCAAAGCCTTTCTCGGTAGCCGTTCTGCATGTCACAGGTTAGGCGAACTCCAATCGACAACCCTGGAACTTGGGAATCGTGGGACACCACAAGAGTCTGTCCTATCTCCCATGTTATTTAATTTGGCAATGTCAAACGTGGCTCGCGGTCTCGCGCAGATTGAGGGTATCCACTTTGAAATATACTCAGATGATGTAACAATCTGGAGTGCTGAAGGTAATATGGGACAAACAGAGCCCAAACTAAAGGAAAACATTTATGTGGTGGAAACCATACTTGTGGGTATAGGACTGAACTGCGCTGCTAAAAAATCAGAACTATTCGTACTACGGAGCAGTAAGCGTGGGCGCAAGCCGAACGGATATATCCCAGAGGAAGAACCCCGCACTGACATATACGCCAAGAATGGAGAACCAATCAGGCAGGTGGAGACTATTAGAGTGCTGGGACTTCTCCTGGAAGCGAATGAATCTAATCACAGGATGATACAACATATCTCTAAGAAGTCATAAGAAGTCATTAGGCTTCTGCGTAGAATTACCAACAAGCGTAATGGGCTAGAAGAAGACCGTGCCATAAGATTCGTACGTGCACTCGCCTTTTGCCACTTCTCGTACGTGGCAGGCATGCTACAATAGACACAGGCTGATAAGAACAAGCTAAACGCTTTAATCAGACGACTTATAAAGGCTGCACTAAGACTTCCCATCAGCACGGCCAATGATAGATTATTGCGCCTAGGGCTGCATAACACACTAGAAGAGATAACTGAGGCTCAACAGCTGGCCCACCAGAAGACACTAATGGGGACAAGACCTGGGAGGGCGCTACTTGTATGTACTAGGTATGTGCCGCTTTTCAATGAACACGTTTCGCGCCAACGGTTTAGAGAGCTGAGCCATAAATGGACTAGGTATGTGCCGCTTTTCAATGAACACCTTTCGTGCCAACGGTTTAGCGAGCTGAGCCATAAGTGCACTAGGTATGTGCCGCTTTTCAATGAACACCTTTCGCGCCAACGGTTTAGAGAGCTGAGCCATAAATGTACTAGGTATGTGCCGCTTTTCAATGAACACCTTTCGTGCCAACGGTTTAGCGAGCTGAGCCATAAATGTACTAGGTATGTGCCGCTTTTCAATGAACACCTTTCGCGCCAACGGTTTAGCGAGCTGAGCCATAAATGTACTAGGTATGTGCCGCTTTTCAATGAACACCTTTCGTGCCAACGGTTTAGCGAGCTGAGCCATAAATGTACTAGGTATGTGCCGCTTTTCAATGAACACCTTTCGCGCCAACGGTTTAGCGAGCTGAGCCATAAATGTACTAGGTATGTGCCGCTATTCAATGAACACCTTTCGCGCCAACGGTTTAGCGAGCTGAGCCATAAGTGCACTAGGTATGTGCCGCTTTTCAATGAACACCTTTCGTGCCAACGGTTTAGCGAGCTGAGCCATAAGTGCACTAGGTATGTGCCGCTTTTCAATGAACACCTTTCGCGCCAACGGTTTAGCGGGCTGAGCCATAAGTGCACTAGGTATGTGCCGCTTTTCAATGAACACCTTTCGCGCCAACGGTTTAGAGAGCTGAGCCATAAATGTACTAGGTATGTGCCGCTTTTCAATGAACACCTTTCGCGCCAACGGTTTAGCGAGCTGAGCCATAAGTGCACTAGGTATGTGCCGCTTTTCAATGAAAACCTTTCGCGCCAACGGTTTAGAGAGCTGAGCTATAAATGTACTAGGTATGTGCCGCTTTTGAATGAACACCTTTCGCGCCAACGGTTTAGCGAGCTGAGCCATAAATGTACTAGGTATGTGCCGCTTTTCAATGAACACCTTTCGTGCCAACGGTTTAGCGAGCTGAGCCATAAGTGCACTAGGTATGTGCCGCTTTTCAATGAACACCTTTCGCGCCAACGGTTTAGCGAGCTGAGCCATAAGTGCACTAGGTATGTGCCGCTTTTCAATGAACACCTTTCGCGCCAACGGTTTAGCGAGCTGAGCCATAAGTGCACTAGGTATGTGCCGCTTTTCAATGAAAACCTTTCGCGCCAACGGTTTAGAGAGCTGAGCCATAAATGTACTAGGTATGTGCCGCTTTTCAATGAACACCTTTCGCGCCAACGGTTTAGCGAGCTGAGCCATAAATGTACTAGGTATGTGCCGCTTTTCAATGAACACCTTTCGTGCCAACGGTTTAGCGAGCTGAGCCATAAGTGCACTAGGTATGTGCCGCTTTTCAATGAACACCTTTCGCGCCAACGGTTTAGAGAGCTGAGCCATAAATGTACTAGGTATGTGCCGCTTTTCAATGAACACCTTTCGCGCCAACGGTTTAGCGAGCTGAGCCATAAGTGCACTAGGTATGTGCCGCTTTTCAATGAACACCTTTCGCGCCAACGGTTTAGCGAGCTGAGCCATAAGTGCACTAGGTATGTGCCGCTTTTCAATGAACACCTTTCGCGCCAACGGTTTAGAGAGCTGAGCCATAAGTGCACTAGGTATGTGCCGCTTTTCAATGAACACCTTTCGCGCCAACGGTTTAGAGAGCTGAGCCATAATGTGACTAGGTATGTGCCGCTTTTCAATGAACACCTTTCGCGCCAACGGTTTAGAGAGCTGAGCCATAAGTGCCTAGGTATGCGCCGCTTTTCAATGAACACCTTTCGCGCCAACGGTTTAGAGAGCTGAGCCATAAGTGCACTAGGTATGTGCCGCTTTTCAATGAACACCTTTCGCGCCAACGGTTTAGAGAGCTGAGCCATAAGTGCACTAGGTATGTGCCGCTTTTCAATGAACACCTTTCGCGCCAACGGTTTAGAGAGCTGAGCCTATAAGTGCACTAGGTATGTGCCGCTTTTCAATGAACACCTTTCGCGCCAACGGTTTTAGCGAGCTGAGCCATAAATGTACTAGGTATGTGCCGCTTTTCAATGAACACCTTTCGCGCCAACGGTTTAGAGAGCTGAGCTATAAGTGCACTAGGTATGTGCCGCTTTTCAATGAACACCTTTCGCGCCAACGGTTTAGCGAGCTGAGCCATAAATGTACTAGGTATGCGCCGCTTTTCAATGAAAACCTTTCGCGCCAACGGTTTAGAGAGCTGAGCTATAAGTGCACTAGGTATGTGCCGCTTTTCAATGAACACCTTTCGCGCCAACGGTTTAGCGAGCTGAGCCATAAAGTGTACTAGGTATGTGCCGCTTTTCAATGAACAGCTTTCGTGCCAACGGTTTAGCGAGCTGAGCCATACATGTACTAGGTATGTGCCGCTTTTCAATGAACACCTTTCGGCCAACGGTTTAGCGAGCTGAGCCATAAGTGCACTAGGTATGTGCCGCTTTTCAATGAACACCTTTCGCGCCAACGGTTTCGAGAGCTGAGCCATAAGTGCACTAGGTATGTGCCGCTTTTCAATGAACACCTTTCGCGCCAACGGTTTCGAGAGCTGAGCCATAAGTGCACTAGGTATGTGCCGCTTTTCAATGAACACCTTTCGCGCCAACGGTTTAGAGAGCTGAGCCATAAGTGCACTAGGTATGTGCCGCTTTCAATGAACACCTTTCGCGCCAACGGTTTAGCGAGCTGAGCCATAAGTGCACTAGGTATGTGCCGCTTTTCAATGAACACCTTTCGCGCCAACGGTTTAGAGAGCTGAGCCATAAGTGCACTAGGTATGTGCCGCTTTTCAATGAACACCTTTCGCGCCAACGGTTTAGAGAGCTGAGCCATAAGTGTACTAGGTATGTGCCGCTTTTCAATGAACACCTTTCGCGCCAACGGTTTAGAGAGCTGAGCCATAATGTACTAGGTATGTGCCGCTTTTCAATGAACACCTTTCGCGCCAACGGTTTAGAGAGCTGAGCCATAAATGTACTAGGTATGTGCCGCTTTTCAATGAACACCTTTCGCGCCAACGGTTTAGAGAGCTGAGCCATAAGTGCACTAGGTATGTGCCGCTTTTCAATGAAAACCTTTCGCGCCAACGGTTTAGAGAGCTGAGCTATAAGTGCACTAGGTATGTGCCGCTTTTCAATGAACACCTTTCGCGCCAACGGTTTAGCGAGCTGAGCCATAAATGTACTAGGTATGTGCCGCTTTTCAATGAACAGCTTTCGTGCCAACGGTTTAGAGAGCTGAGCTATAAGTGCACTAGGTATGTGCCGCTTTTCAATGAACACCTTTCGCGCCAACGGTTTAGCGAGCTGAGCCATAAATGTACTAGGTATGCGCCGCTTTTCAATGAAAACCTTTCGCGCCAACGGTTTAGAGAGCTGAGCTATAAGTGCACTAGGTATGTGCCGCTTTTCAATGAACACCTTTCGCGCCAACGGTTTAGCGAGCTGAGCCATAAATGTACTAGGTATGTGCCGCTTTTCAATGAACAGCTTTCGTGCCAACGGTTTAGCGAGCTGAGCCATACATGTACTAGGTATGTGCCGCTTTTCAATGAACACCTTTCGTGCCAACGGTTTAGCGAGCTGAGCCATAAGTGCACTAGGTATGTGCCGCTTTTCAATGAACACCTTTCGCGCCAACGGTTTCGAGAGCTGAGCCATAAGTGCACTAGGTATGTGCCGCTTTTCAATGAACACCTTTCGCGCCAACGGTTTAGAGAGCTGAGCCATAAGTGCACTAGGTATGTGCCGCTTTTCAATGAACACCTTTCGCGCCAACGGTTTAGCGAGCTGAGCCATAAGTGCACTAGGTATGTGCCGCTTTTCAATGAACACCTTTCGCGCCAACGGTTTAGAGAGCTGAGCCATAAGTGCACTAGGTATGTGCCGCTTTTCAATGAACACCTTTCGCGCCAACGGTTTAGAGAGCTGAGCCATAAATGTACTAGGTATGTGCCGCTTTTCAATGAACACCTTTCGCGCCAACGGTTTAGAGAGCTGAGCCATAAATGTACTAGGTATGTGCCGCTTTTCAATGAACACCTTTCGCGCCAACGGTTTAGAGAGCTGAGCCATAAATGTACTAGGTATGTGCCGCTTTTCAATGAACACCTTTCGCACCAACGGTTTAGCGAGCTGAGCCATAAATGGACTAGGTATGCGCCGCTTTTCAATGAAAACCTTTCGCGCCAACGGTGTTGCGAGCTGAGCCATAAATGCACTAGGTATGTTCCACTTTTCAATGAACACCTTTCGCGCCAACGGTGTTGCGAGCTGAGCCATAAATGCACTAGGTATGTTACACTTTTCAATGAACACCTTTCGCGCCAACGGTTTAGCGAGCTGAGCCATAAGTGCACTAGGTATGTGCCGCTTTTCAATGAACACCTTTCGCGCCAACGGTTTAGAGAGCTGAGCCATAAGTGCACTAGGTATGTGCCGCTTTTCAATGAACACCTTTCGCGCCAACGGTTTAGAGAGCTGAGCCATAAGTGCACTAGGTATGTGCCGCTTTTCAATGAACACCTTTCGCGCCAACGGTTTAGCGAGCTGAGCCATAAGTGCACTAGGTATGTGCCGCTTTTCAATGAACACCTTTCGCGCCAACGGTTTAGAGAGTTGAGCCATAAGTGCACTAGGTATGTGCCGCTTTTCAATGAACACCTTTCGCGCCAACGGTTTAGCGAGCTGAGCCATAAGTGCACTAGGTATGTGCCGCTTTTCAATGAACACCTTTCGCGCCAACGGTTTAGAGAGTTGAGCCATAAGTGCACTAGGTATGTGCCGCTTTTCAATGAACACCTTTCGCGCCAACGGTTTAGAGAGCTGAGCCATAAGTGCACTAGGTATGTGCCGCTTTTCAATGAACACCTTTCGCGCCAACGGTTTAGCGAGCTGAGCTATAAGTGCACTAGGTATGTGCCGCTTTTCAATGAACACCTTTCGCGCCAACGGTTTAGAGAGTTGAGCCATAAGTGCACTAGGTATGTGCCGCTTTTCAATGAACACCTTTCGCGCCAACGGTTTAGAGAGCTGAGCCATAAGTGCACTAGGTATGTGCCGCTTTTCAATGAACACCTTTCGCGCCAACGGTTTAGAGAGCTGAGCCATAAGTGCACTAGGTATGTGCCGCTTTTCAATGAACACCTTTCGCGCCAACGGTTTAGCGAGCTGAGCCATAAATGGACTAGGTAAATGCCGCTTTTCAATGAACACCTTTCGTGCCAACGGTTTAGCGAGCTGAGCCATAAAGGCATTAGGTATGCGGCGCCTTTCAATGAACTTCTCGCCAACCTGGATTACTGAGTATGTGCCACTGAGTGTGCGGCAAGCACCCGCTGTGGTTGCTCAGTGGCTATGGTGTTGGGCTGCTGAGAACGAGGTCGCGGGATCGAATCCCGGCCACGGCGGCCGCGTTTCGATGGGGGCGAAATGCGAAAACACCGGTGTACTTTAATTTAGGTGCGCGTTAAAGAACCCCAGGTGGTTCAAATTTCCCGAGTTCCCCACTACGGCGTGCCTCATAATCATATCGTGGTTTTGGTACGTAAAACCCCCATTATTTAATTTTTTTGTAGTCTGCGGGAAGCGAGAGAACGATTCTTAGCGTTCGCAGGCACCGGTGCGCCACGCTTCTCTTCTCGGAGGCCATGGGTGGACTTCACGGCAAAGGCACTAGATAGCGCACCATGTACAGAAAGAAGCGCGAGAGAGGAGTCCGGTTGCTTCATGACGCGTTTCTCAGACGCCATGCATTTCAGAGGCCACGCGCAGGCTTCGCGGTGGCGGCGCTAGATGGAGCCGTGTTCGTAGGGACGGCTTCATTCTCACGAGTGAAGCCGACGGGAGCGGACGTGTCGAGTTGAGGTGCCATTTCAGCGCAGCAGGAGCAGCGTGCCAAAGAGATAAGTTTTGTTATTTTATATTTCACTTTTTGGTTTTTTTAGGAGAGTTAGCTTAGTCAATCTTTATAAATTATTTTAATGCTTTTTCACTTTCTTGGTCTTCTGGCTTAGATAAAAGTAGGTAAAGAATATTTTTTTTGCCACATCTACGCCTTATTAGTACCAGATGATGGTTGGTACGAGGGGGAACCCACGCGTGCGTTGTTCTGAGTGCGAGCGTTCCTACGCGCTGGAAGAAACGTGGTTGAAGTCAGCACGCGAAGCGAATGGTGCAGATTTTATCTGTAGGATGTGTGTGCTAGGGTCGCGGCTAGACCGCCTAGAGCAAGACAAGGATAAGTTAGCTAAGCGGGTTGGAAAGCTAGAAAAGGAACTTAAAATCGAGCAGAAGCAGAGGAAGGAGGCAGAAGAAAAGCTAGCTAGCGCAGAAATCCAGCTGAGCGCCACCATTCTGCAAAGCAATGATGAACGCATCGATGCGAGCACCGCGAACGGAGCTGGCTTCGATGCGAGTGCAGCTAAGACTGCCGAACCCGCCACGCCGGGAAGCCGTGGCGGAAACGTCAGTGATAGTCACGAAGGGGATACCACTGAAGCGGCCACGGGAGAAAACCACAAAGCCAAGGGCAAGGCTAAGACAGGCGGGGAGGGGATTGTGACCTCGGGGCAGCTTTCGGCGGTAAAGGGGGAAGAAAAGCGTCGAGTTTTCTTTGTTGGGACTTCCAACATGCGTAAAGCAGAACCGGCGATAACAGAGAGGGTAGGTGCAGGCGCGCGAGTCCAGATTAGTGCGCTTCCGGGAAAGCCGATTAGAGAAGTGATAGCGAAGGCCAAGGAACGCATGTGGGACACAATGGAGGAGAGACACCTAGTGGTGATAATGGGCGGAGTGATTGACGTACTGCACGGGCGAGGAGCAGGGATCACAAAGCAAATAGCCAAAGGGGTCACGGAACGGCGGAAAGTTTCAAAGGAAGTACAAATCGCGGTGTGCACGGGTGCCAGAGGTTGAAAGGCAGGGTTATAAAATTGAAAGGGCAGTTCTTGCAGTAAATAGGGAAATTCGGACTCTAGCTAAAGCAATGAATTTTACGGTCATTGACATCAACCGAGAAGTGCACCGAGCAGGCCGCGAAGGCGCTTTTGTGAGTGACGGGATACATTTTAGTGAAAGTGTAGCAACACCGGTCGGACGTCGATTGGCGGCACGAGCTGTAGCTTTTTTAGGCGGGCCCCAGGCAATCAGGAAGCAGGATTGAGTATTGAACAAAGCGAAACACCAGTAAAGGGCAGAATTAGGCGACCAGGAGTCAGGAAAAGACGCAGAAAGGAAAAGAATAGAGAAGGTAAAATTTGCTACATTAACATGCAGGGTGGTCGCAAGCAGGAAAAATGGCTGGAAATTCAAACGCAACTGAATGATGAAGCAATTAGCGTGTACGCCTTGACCGAAACGCATCTACAAGATTTGGAGCAGCCGCCTGTTATTGACAACTTTGTATGGGAAGGGTGCAACAGAATGACCGGGTCAAGGAAAGGCGGAGGCGTAGGCGTACTAATTAGGCGAGGTCTGAAGTGGCGAAGGGTAAACGAGACATGTAAAGAGCATTTCTGGATTAGTGGTACATGGCAAGGTAAAAAGACGTGGCTGGGAGTAGCTTACCTATGGACAGGTAGTGATAGCAGAGAAAAAAATAAGGAATTGGTCGATTGCATTAGAAGCGATATTAATGAGTTCAGTAACTCGGGCCAGGTGATATTAGTGGGAGATATGAACGCGCACATGGACGAATTAGACGGATATACTGATTACAACGGCTCTCTAGTGCTGGATTTGTGTGATCAACAGAACCTTATAGTAGTTAACAGGGAGAATAAGTGTCATGGACAGGTAACGTGGCAATGCGGAAACAGGCAGTCATGTATCGACTACGCCTTAGTCTCAGATATGGTCTACGAACAACTAGACCAAATGATAATAGACGAAAATGGAAAAAATAGCCTGGGAAGTGATCATAGACGTTTAGCATTAAAGTTTGGGCGAGATACCAGCGCAGAACATGAACCAATAGCCTCAGAGTTTTTAAAAATGAATGACGAGCAAATAACAGAGATCGCAAACAACATAGAGAAGAAAATTGAGGCTTTTCCTACAGCAGTCTGGGAATATAAGGAACTGGTGGAGGTTATGCAGCATGAAATAAGGCCGACACGGCAAAACAATTGTTGGATTGGAAAGAGGAAACCACGTAAGTGGTGGAACAAGGAAATTAAACAAGCTATAGAAGAGCGTAAAGAGGCATCTAGGGTTCATCGAGAAGCCAAAAATTTGGGATTACCAGAAGAAGACATGCTCCTTAGATGGAATACATACCGAGAAAAGAAAAGGGTTGCGAGTGAGCTCGTGCAAGAGAAAATTAAATGCGCAAGTGAACGTTGGGTGCATAACATTCAAAAAAGAGACAAAGGCGCCCCAAAAAGATTCTGGAACTATATAAAAGCACTCGGAGCTCCAACTAGAAACTCGCAAACGGCTATAAGGGATGAAGACGGTAACATCTATGAAGGCGATGATGCGCCGCGGTACATCACGGACGTTATCAGGCATAACTTCAGCACGAGAAAAAGCGTAGTTCGGACAACAGATCCAGCAACAACAGAGAGGCCTGAGAGATCAAAATTTAGCATAGAAAGCTTTTATTGGAAAAAGGCAGCAGAAAATGTCCCTAACAACACGGCAGCAGGACCCGATGAAATCCCAATGCAGCTAATCAAAAACCTCGGTCCAAAAAGCAAGGCACTGCTGACTAACGCCATAGAGCAAGTAATTAGAACAAAGAAAATTCCCGTTAGGTGGCGTGAAAGGAAGATGAATCTCATCTACAAAGGCAAAGGAGATAAGGATAAGACGAGCTCGTACAGGCCAGTTACAGTAACGCCGGTGATATATAGAATGGCAATGCAAGCCATAAAATTAGAACTGTCGAAGTGGGTGGAGGAAAACGGTGTATTGGGGGAACTACAGAATGGGTTCAGGCCAGGCAGACACTATGTTTGTACTAACTCTATGATTGTACTAACACTATGTTTGTACTAGCACTATGTTTGTACTAACATAGAAGACAATATGTTTGTACTAACTCAGTGCATAGAGATTTCAGTAGCTCAGAAAAGACCTTTATGGATAGCATTTCTAGATATTAAAGGAGCTTATGACAACGTAGACAGGGAATTGTTGTTGGATATTCTTCAATACGAAGGCATAGATGACGATTTCGTGGAGCTCCTGAGGGAGATATATCGAGACAACCAAGTACAAGTGGCATGGGAAGGCCGAAAAGGAAATGAAATGGTGGGAATTCACCAAGGATTAAAGCAAGGATGCCCTCTGTCACCATTGTTGTTCACGCTTTACGTCAAGGGCATAGAAAGACGACTGGAAAACAGCGAATTAGGTTTTGATTTATCCTACATGAGTAATGGACAAATGGTGCAACAGAAGGTCCCTGGACTGATGTACACAGACGACATTGTGCTACTAGCGGACAATAAAGAAGATTTACAGATACTTGCGAATATCTGTGGGAACGCAGCGACAAATCTAGGCCTTAAGTTTAGCACAGAGAAATCAGGGATTATGATCTTTAATGAACACACGAGTAACTTCGTGGTGTCAATTCAACAGCAAGTAATACCCATAGTGAAGCAATTTAAGTACCTCGGAGTACACATAAACGAAGGAAAGAATTACTCAAGCAACCACCAAGACAATCTAAAAATAAAGGGGAAGCGGAATGCAGCAATAATGAAACACAGAGCACTGTGGGGCCACAATATGTATGAGGTGGTGCGTGGAATCTGGAAATGAGTAATGGTGCCAGCGCTAACATTCGCAAATGCCATTATATGCTTAAAATCGAATATATTGGTGGGTTTGGAAGTTAACCGAAGATCACTAGGCCGGTTGGCTTTGGGAGCACGGTAATACTACAAATGAGGCAGTGCATGGTGGCATGGGTTGGGCCTCTTTTGAAGTCAGAGAAGCACAAAGCAAAATTAGTTGTGAAGAAAGGCTGAGGGGTATACAAAAATGCTAGATAAAGAACATGTATAGTATACCTGATTCAATCAAGCCGGCTAGGTGACTATTTGTCGCCGCCCCGTTTCAAAGGGGATGCCAATAAATCGTCATCATCATCATCATCATCATCGCTGGAAAGACGAGTGCCTCTGTAGTACACTGTGCATACATACCTCGTTTCTACGGTGGCAGCACGTTGTGTCGCTATATTGATTCAATGCTAACGCGTTACCGTTGACATTAATCGTGAAATGGGTTCTGCGATAATTTTTATTAGGATGTGGGCTATGCTGACTGTTCGTTCTAGCGCCGGAAATATTACCCTTGTAGGAGGCGTCGGAGGCTGAGAAATAGGCTTTAACTTGATGTTGTTAATCGCTTAGCCTGAGGGTCTTGTGCAATTCAAGCAAGGCTGCGGTATGTAAATCGACTGCTCTGATGAGCACGGGGTTTTGTCCTCTTAGAATGCAGAGCATGAGTTAATGCATGGTAGAGGCAAGGAGAGGAAGGAAAGAGTGGAGAAGGAAAGGCAGGGAGGTTAACCACTTCAGCACAACCGGTTTGCTACCCTACACATGGCAGCGGGATGAGGGTGAATGAAAGATGGGGAGGAGAGAGAAAGAGAGCACATAACACAGCACACTCATCGTCAGTCACAGTTCGTGTGGTAGAGGCAAATAGCTCCGTCGCCTTACCGAGCTCACACAATGTGAAATAAGAGGGTTACTTCCAAAAATTGAGCCCTGCTCACGGCTGACGGGCGCACTTAAGTTTGTTATTAGGTAAATGCAGGAGCTGCTGACCCCTGCAGATCTTAGCGATTGCATGCGGTCGGAACGCAGCCGGTGCAATGTGATCTATAGGTGGCTATGTGTCTTGAGCTTGCAGTTTACGTTTGCGTGGAACAGGAACCAGGCACTGCATTCGATATCTCCGGCAGAAATGAAGTTCTTGTCCATGCTGGTGAAGAGAGATGATGTGGGGAGGGGGCTGTCCTATCGTGGTCATATTGGTGTCTGAGATATGAGAATTAGGCGCCCTGTGAGTCGGCAAGGCCTAGCACAAACTCTGTCGAAAGGGGCGCAACGACGTTGCAGTTGCCCGAATCATTCCGTCCGGTTTTTGGCATATGAAATAGACAAGCGTAGTAGACACCAGAAGGGACAGATTTCGCGCCGTAGTGTTAAAGGAGGAGGAACAAACTTTTATTTAAACCAGCAGTTTAGTTGGCTGGGCCTAGGCCTCCGACGTGGGGACATCGAGGTCTTGCCTCTTCGCCGCCTCGCAAGCTTGCTGGGTAGCCCAAAGTTGGTCGTCGAGTAGGGAGCTGCGCAGGGCGGCGTGCCATCTCGACGAGAGGGTCACGGTATTATTTGTCGGATATTGGTTTTTACATTACCATAGCATGTGGGGAAGCGATGCTGCCTCAGTCTTACAGATCTTGCAAATGTTACTAGGGTAGGTGTCCGGGTAGATCCTGTGGTAACGTGTTAGTGAGGGGTACGTGTCTGTCTGTAACAGGCGAAGGGTGGTTGTTAAATAATAATTTTTTCTACTTTGAAAGAGGAATTTGTTTTTTAGAGTGTTTTTAAGAAATTCACGATATGGAAGACTTCATATGCGGCAAAAGTCTTACCTTTTGAGAAGTTTGAAACGGCAAATTCAAAATATTTCTAGTCGTAAGACAAAGCACTGCCAAAAACTTATATTCAGGAGAAGGAGCGCACTCACCAGTTATTGATGGTGTCACCAAGAGCAGAGGACTTGTCAGAAGGCCGGAGGCACCCCACGTGATGGGGACCCGGCGAGGGCCGAGATAATCGGTGATCAACACCGGCGAGAATGACGCCGTCGCCGAGACAAGTATGGACATTGCTGCAAAGAAGCTGAGGAAGAATACCAATCCTTGCGAAACGGTTAACGCAAACAATGTTGCCGAGAGAAGGGCGAAGGTTATTGCCACAAGCAAGGTTCGGTTCACAAATCTGCGGTCGGCGAGGAAGGGCAACGCCATGTGGCCTAGAAGCAGATCGGTGGCAGCGCAGTATGTTCCCATCAGCTCGGCGTGACCTAAGGGTACCCCCTTGTCCCTCGCATAGTCTACTGTTACCGATCGAAATATGATTGACGAGTAGCTCATCACTGTATGTTGGAACACCAGGGGGTAAAACCTTGGGTCAGCTAATAGAAGAAACAGTCCAGCGTTCCTTGACGACTGAAACACAGTCTTCTTATACTCATCATGGGCCAGTCGTTCAACGCCGCTTCTCAACGAAGACGTTGCATTCTTCTGCAGCGGCATGCTTACAGCTGCGGGCCGACAACATTTAGCAACAGCTCGCAAGCACTCGTGTGCTTGTGAGGTCGGAGAGGCAGTTTTTTTGTGCGCACGAAGTTGCTCTGCAGGATTGATGCTTCTGCCTTCCGAGATGGTACTTGTTGATGCTGATGCGTCGCCGCGAACTGCTTTCCTCCCCGAGTATATGTTTATTTCGCAATGAATAATCGGCTTAGCGCTCCCAGACAACACAACATTATTGTCCTCGAGTGTGGACGCTCTTTCAATGTTTCTGCAGGACATGTAATCGATCGTTCGTACCGTTGTTCTTCTCTTCTTGCCATGGAATGATTTTTCGTATAGGCGGCTGGTTTCTGTTGGCCTAGGTATCACGGCGCAAGGACTTTCTTTATTAGTACGGCGAAAAAGTGGTTGTCCCGTAATTGTACGCCGCCGTAGCGCTAGCACTAGTGCTGTTACGTGCATGAGCAGCGCTCCACACAGTGCCAGCGTGCTTCGAACGCCGTATACTGAATTTAAATGGGATACGATGCTGGGAAAAACAAGAACGGACAAGGTGCGGCCCCCATCTTTCAAACCCATGGCGAAAGACCGGTGTTCCAGGAACGAGGTCGCAACAGTCACAGCCATGGTATTCTCCATAAAGCCGATTCCCAAGCCTATGAAAAGAAAGAATATAATTAACAGATTAGTGTAAAACCATGCGAAGATAACCGACGTTCTTGCGTTCACCTAAATCTATTCGTGACCTGTGCTGGCAGTCCTGCACGTACGAAAACGCGCTGGTGAACTGTACGTATAACAGAAAAGCTTTCGAACTCAGATGTTATTGCATCCACTATGCATACGTAGCAGCGTTACCTCATGTGGATCTTTATTGCACACATATAGAGTACATGGTCAGACACATGAAAAAGTAAGAAATCTGGCGTTTTATGTACTATTATTAGGTAAAACAATTACCTGATTATGAGGTATGCCATAGTTCGGATTATTTTGACTTTGGTTCTTCAACGTGCACATAAATTTTACACGAGCGCGCACGTAGCATTCCGCCGTTGTCAAAATGGGACCACCGCGGCCGGGGTCAATCTCATGACATGGAGCTGAGCAGCGCAATGCTATAAACTATCGCGCTGGGTAAGGCTTGAAACCAGAAACAAAGATGTCAACAACATGAACTGCTGCTGGAGCTCCTCTTAAGAAAAGGAAACATCACAAAGGTTCTTGAAAATAGCTTAAAATATTAAGGCGGACAAAAAGAAATGTATTAGCTCAAACTAATAAAGAAGGAAGCCCATCGCGAATTTTTGCGCGTTAGATGGGAGCCCGAAAGAGATTTCATGTTCTCATTTAACGGTCCTGTGAAATCCGCAAGTGGGTGTTTTAGTACCCATTCATATGATCATATTCTGCTAAAGAAAACCACCAAGCGTTTGCACAGTGTCGAGCTAGCTGATGAAGTGGGCTCTGCCGCAAGCATCGAGTATTCGCATTTTCTACTTCTTAGTGCTTGCACCCATTACAGAAAAATGCCACCAGAGCATATTTATTAGCGTTTTTTTATCTAAAGACGAAATATAAAAGCCCAAAAATACATAATGCTCCGAGGTCTTGGGAACTCTGTTCGTCAAGTCATTCTGCAATGTAACGCGCTAATAGTAGCCGGCGTTAAACATAATAAATATATTTATTAAAGTGTAGACCACGACGAAGAATACTTTTTGACCATACGGCAGGCCCAAGAATGGCACATAAGTTTCAGACAGAGAGGTGTGAGATTTTTTCGAACATCAGGTCACGACGTTGCGGGAATGTACTCGTCAGACACCGCGTCAAAATGTTCGAAGAGTTATCCATGGTCATATATTCCAAGGGGTGTGCGCATTTATTAAAATTTCGATTAAAATATCGAATCGAATAATGTCCCATTCTATTAGTCTTCGAGTCAAATATATTTCGGTGGTTTGGTAACGTTGCACTATGTGAATTATAAAAACTTCGACGATTCATAACATTCTCTTTCATCTGTTCTCCACTTTTGTTTACAATTTCTTGTCCTGTATTAATTATGTGCATCACAATTACATGTCCAGCATTTTACTGTAATGTACTAACTCGTATGAATACTTTAGAAATGATAAATAAGTTTCATTATAAATTCTTGCTTCTTAGTGGTAACAGGAATGTGCTAACTGTGCTAGACACTATACTATACGATGTAATGCCGCACTGTCGACTTGCAACACGCGGAAACTCTTTTTGTAATTCCATATAACAGGATACCGGGACCCCATTAGGCGTTCCTATGGCCTACAGCTTTTGCTGCCTCTTAGGCCTTTTCTTAGAAAGGAACGAGAGAAAGAAAGAAACGTTCATTGTTGAAACAGTGTCCCGAGCGAGGCCCGGTATCACCCTGAGGTGGGAAGGTTCCTTAGTCCAGGAACCCTCTGGCTTCGACTGCCCTCTTGGCCCTGGCGACCAGTTGTCGTTGGTCTTCTAGATTCCCGAGGGCGAGCTTGGCCTCCCACGTTTCGACTAGGTGGTCTTCGTTTGCTTGTGGTGCCCGGTTCGCGTCCATTTCCGCCTGCATTTCACTATCTTCATGCCACGGGCATTCCAGGAGCAAGTGTGCCAGGGTGTCGGGAACGTTGCAGAGAGGACAGAGGTAGCCGTGGAGCGTCGGGTAGAGGCGGTGCATTATAGTTCCGTGAGTGTACGTATTTCTTTGTAGGCGTCTGCGGACCACGCTTTCTTCTTTGCCGAGGTTTGGGTGCGATGGAGGGTATACGCGGCGGTCAAGCCTGTAGTGTTTCAGTATCGCCGAATAGTTGTTGGGTATGGCTTCCACCTCTTCCGCCTCTACGGCCGCGGGTCGGAGAGCGTGTGGGGCGAGGGGAGCCCGGCTGACGTGCTCGCGGCCAGCGGTGTGGGCCGCTTCGTTCCCCTCTGGTACCTCATGTCCGGGTACCCACGTTACGCAGGTGTACGGGAGCGGAGTGCTACGTCGTTTTAGTAGCTTGAGCGCATCAGCCGAGATGCGGCCCTCGAGAAGTTTCTACAGGCGGCCTGAGAGTCAGTGAAAATGACTGCTGCGCCTGTGCATGTGGTGGTGGCGAGAGCGATTGCCGCTTCTTCCGCCGTTTCCGGGTTGCGTGCCTTGACGGTTGCCGATGCTAATTCGCGGCCTCGGGAGTCTACGACGCTGAGAGCGTACGCGTTTCGATGCGGATACTTGGCCGCGTCGGTGTAGCTAGCGTCCGGGTCTTCCTTGAATCTTCGTTTGAGGGCGTTGGCTCTAGCTTGCCTTCGACTCTTGTGGTACATAGGATGCATTTTGCGCGGGATGGTTGCAATGCAGAGGGACTCTCGAACGTCCGATGGGATTCGTTCTTTCTTCTGTGTCTGCGACGTACGTCTCGCTGTAGTTGGTGTCGGAGTACTGATCTCCCGGTGGGTGTGAGCTTGAGTCGTTCCAGTTGGCTGGTTTTGTGCGCTTCGGCGAGTTCTTGCCACGTGTTGTGGACGCCCATCTTAAGGAGAGGTGTAGTAGAGGCCATGGGTGAGTCCCAGGGCGACTTTGATTACCTACCTTATCATGATGTTGATCTTTTCTATTTCAGCGTTCTTTAAAGCCAGCTACGGCATGCCGTATGTGATGCGGCTGGTGAGCAGCGCTTGTATTATTCTTAGTGTGTCTTGCTCTTTGAGGCCATTTCTTTGGCTGGAGATGCTCTTGACAATATGCGTGAGTTGTGAAAGGGTGCGTTGTAGTCTTAGTAGGCCGGCCGCTCCAGTTCCGTCCTTGTGAATGAGAAGTCCCAGTATTCGTAGCGTACCGACTTTTCGGGATTGGTGTCCCGTTGAGGGTGACGCAGGAGTGGGGCTCTTCGTAGCTGGGTGGCCTGCCTCTCGTTCTTGCTTTCAGGACGAGATGCCCAGACTTCTCAGGGGCGAAGCGGAGGCCACAATTTTGGAGATAGCTTTCGATGGTGTTTACGGCTTCTTGTAGGGCGCTTTCTTTCCCTCCAATGTACGCAACTCTGGTCCAGAGCGTGATGTCATCGGCGTGCATCGCGTGACGCAGATCTGGTATGGTCTCGAAGAGTTTGAGTAACTTGATCATAGCCACGTTGAAGAGTAGCGGTGAGATGACCGACCCTTGCGGGGCACCTCTGTTTGGAAGTTGGATAATTTCGCTGCTGATGTTACAGATCCTGACTGTTGCCGTGCGGTCGGTCAGAAAGTTTCTGACGTACGCGTAGGTCCTAGAGCCGCAGCCGCTGCCTTCGAGGTTGTTGAGGATCGCGTCGTGGCTGACGTTATCAAAGGCTCCCTTGACGTCTACTGCCAGTAGACGTCAAGTACTTGCTTCGATTGTTATGATGATCGAGGAGGCCTTCTTTGAGCTGTAAGAGAACGTCTTGCGTTGAAAGGTGCTGCTTGAAGCCGAACATGGTGTCCGGTAGGTGGCCGTTATCTTCGAGGTAGTATGTAATGCAGTCGTGCACCATATGTTCGAAGAGCTTTCCCAGGCACGAGGTGAGGGAGATCGGGCGTAGGTTCTCCAAGCTGCTAAGAGGTTTGTTGGGCTTGGGTATCATGGTGATCGCCGAGTGCTTCCATACAGCAGGCAATTCTCCTTTCTCCCAGCACTCGTTGTACCGGAGGAGAGCCTAGGTTGCGTAGATGTTTGTTGGCAATCCAGTCTTTGCCGGGGCTGGTATTTATAGTCAGCTTGGATAGGGCTACGTGGAGTTTGGCCTGCGTGAAGGGTCGGTGAGGTCTAGATTCGGTTTTCCAGCGTATACTTTGCCGCAAGTTGATGCGCGAGAAGGTGCAACTCCGCAGAGCTTCTTTGGATTTCTCGGAGGAGGTGTTCTTCTGATCCGTCGTAGTTGTGGATAAGTCTGTAGAGATATTGCTTCTGTTCCGCTTTGGTAGGTTCCGTGGCCAGGAGTGCGCCTAGGAGGTGCAAGGTCCTTTTGGTGCTCAGAGTACCCTGTAGCTTGTCACAGAAAGCGTGCCAGTTCTGCCTGGCGAGTTGGTCTGCATATTCTTGAGCCTGCTTGGTAAGGATATGACGCGTGTCTTTAGCTTTCTGTTGAGCTTTTGTCACTTCCATCTCTTGAGGAGGGCACTTCTTGCTTCCCAGAGGTGGAGGAGGTGCGCGTCGACCGCGGGCGTATCGGCATCGAGTTGTACGACCTTAGTGTGGCGTTCTGTTATACCTAGCACATTTTTGAGCGACTCCTCAATGTCGGTTATAGTTGCTCTCGAATCTAGGTTGTCCCTAAAGGATTTCCATTCAGTTAGTCGTGAAATTCCGGTCTTGGTCTGTCTAGAGGTGTGTGCTACATCTAACTGGAGGATATGGTGATCGCTCACTAGGGTTTCCGGAAGTCAACTCCACTCTGCCCAGGAGACGTCCGCCGTAAAGGTAAGATCGGGGTTTTGTGTCCTTGGAGACGATGTTTCCAATTCTCATGGTCAGGAGAGCATCATTCCAGAGGGTGAGTCTGTGTTGTTGGGCGGCATCGTGCACCCTAGCACCCTTCCTCGTGGTGGTATGATAGCCCCATGCCGTGTGCGAGGTGTTGAAGTCCCCCACTATTACGACTTGGTGGCCATTCGTGGATTTCTTGATTTTTCGTACAAAGTGATCGAAGTCCGGTAACTGGTCCCGAGGGGGGCTGTACACGCTGGCCACTAATATGCTTTCTGCGTCTTTCATTCCGGTAAAACCTCGATTACGGTGTGTTCTGTCTGGGTGTTCTCTGTGTCGTGTTCTTGCGGCAGTATGGCAGTGCGTTGTGTTTGTGCATAAGTGGTGTATCCTTGCAGTCGGACAGAAACAAGAAAGGAATGAACAAACAAAATTACTAATATTTTAAATGCGAAGCATTTCGTCGCGGACATTTGCTACTTTGACAGTACCTATCTATCTATCTATCTATCTATCTATCTATCTATCTATCTATCTATCTATCTATCTAGCCGCCTGCGTTTTCGTGCTCTCATGGTCATTTCGTTAACTTGGTATGTACCAAAATTGGCATACTGTGACAAGTATATATGGAGAACATAAATTATGCCATGACATCCATGTCATATAGGTCATGACAATGACCCAGTGAAAAAGACTAACACTCAAAAACCACTGAAATGGGTTCGGACGTGGGTACTTAGTGAAGGAAACACTAAAGTATGATGGTAGAAATCATAGTCCTGAGCATGACTGAGCAAAAATAACCGCCTCCAATTCACGCTGTGAAGGTGGTTGAACAGCGAAGCTGTAAACGACACCCACAATGATTATCCATTGTGATATCACTTGAATTCACATACGTGGCTCTACAAGAGTGCAAGCAGAGACAAGGGAAATGTACCTAATTACACTCTATTAGTTCACAGCGATATTATATTCACGCTGTTCTTCTGGCGTCTTTACTTTATGTGGCCTACCCACGGTAGCCTGCAATGAACTGAATGAGTTGCTAGACCGTGGTGACGTCACTGCGTGATTTCTCTGCTGTTGGGTACTTTTCCACTCGGAGTAGCTAACGCAATCGTAATCGTTACCGTGAAACACACGCGGGAGAAGGAACGCTGTAAACGACACCCACACCGATTACCCATCGTGACGTCACTTGAATTCACACACGTGGCTCTAGAAAGAGTGAAACCAGAGGCACTGGTTTCACGAGGGTTTGGAATGACGTCAGCCCGTTTCGAAGCAGCTGCAAACCTAATCTTTACCGGAACGCGTCGGAGGGTGTTCCCATTCACACGCGCCTTATCATCCATCATGTGGTTTTGATGCTTGTTTCGTGGTTTTTCTTGTGAAAACAAGTGCTCAGCTGTATGCTGTAAGCCTGATTCCAAAATTTGTATTCAATTTTTCGCCTGGCGTTTCTTGGTTACGCCGACACGAAAATTTCCTTGGCGGGTAGAGGTATACAACTTCTGCATAAACTGACAATGACTCAGAGAAAAAAGAATAATGCTCAAAAGACACTGAAATGGGTTCTGACGTGGGTACTAAGTGAAGGAAACGCTAAAGGATGCTGGTAGAAGTCATATTCATCAGCATGACTCAGCTATAATGACAATTACTTAGCGAAAAAATATTAACACTCAAAAACCACTGGAATGGGTTCGGACGTAGGCACTAAGTGAAGGAAACACTGAATAGTGACGGTAGAAATCATAGTCATGAGCATGACTCACCAAAAATGACAATGACGCAATGAAAAAAGACTAACACTCAAAAGCCACTCAATTAGGTTCGGACGTGGGTACTAAGTGGAACGAAACACTAAAGGATGGTGGTAGAAGTCATAGTAATAAGCATGACTAAGGAAAAATGGCAATGACTCAGCGAAAAAAGATTTATGCTCAAAAATTACTGAAATGGGTTCAAACGTGGGCACTAAGTGAAGGAAAAGGCTAAAGGTTGATGGTCAAAATCATATAGTCATGAGCATGACTAAGGCTTTCGCCTTAAGGTCTCTTAGGTGTAGCTAAAGGGACTCCAGAGGGCTCATGATATAAATACCATGGCATGCGTGTCATGTAGGTCATGCAACAGCCGCCTACGTCTTGGTGCTATCATGGTCGTTTCATTAGCTTCGCATAACATCGATTCCAACAGAGCGTATGATGTGCCGGTTTTTTTTTTCGAATAGGTTTCGAACACGTCAAGACGTAAACTGCGCGCAATGATACACAAATTTGTTTACTACAATTTATTGTAGTAAACAATACAACGATACACAATTTATTTGTTAATTGATACACAATACTGCCAGCATAGTGTAGGCAGGAAACATGAGAACTTAGTGGAGCAGGTTACGTCGCACAGGGAGTCAGGGCTTACAGAATACATAAAGATCATTCGCACACTCCCGGAGTGCCCTGTATATGCGAAAAATCTGCTTATTTGTTAGTCATGCTCTGTTGGGGCTTTTCGTACAATGCTACCTAAAGCTCACTTTAATGAGAGAAAATTCCTTAACACTATATATACTAGGATGTAAAGACCGTTTTACAACTGTGAAAACGGCTGGTCATTATATGAAACCGATCGGATTAGCTTCTTGCACTGTTCAATTCGTATTCGATTCAGTCTCAAAT
Organism: Dermacentor silvarum; assembly: GCF_013339745.2. Lineage (NCBI taxonomy): Eukaryota > Metazoa > Arthropoda > Arachnida > Ixodida > Ixodidae > Dermacentor > Dermacentor silvarum. Next base: position 84,272,231 of record NC_051156.1, on the reverse strand, counting down.
ATTACTATTCACACACACCTACTCATTTCCACTATTGTTTTATGAATTTCCCTTAAAGAAAAATCATTGCCAAAGCCAGCCTTCATGTATCCAACAGAAATCAACAATGCAAAAACATAGAGTCGCTAAAAGCTGGCGAGTGGGAATCTCCGCACGCAACCTACCGCATTCCTTACAGGCGCATTATAAAGGGTGGCAGCCGGAAAATATTGAGAAACTGCGAATGGGCGTAGTCGATGGAAAAAATAAGCGTTATTTACCGATGTCAATGTTATTCAACCAAGAAAAGGATGGCCGTTTTTCTGTGTGCTTCACTGCAGATGACGTGTAAACGCCTAAACGTGGTGGTACCGGTACCGTGTAAGTAAAATCCATGCATGAAAAACAATTATTGCACGTTCTTCACAATGGTACTGTGAAGTAGCGTACTGTTTTGAGCCTTCTGCACAAGAATAAAGCCTGTGCCCATAGAAAGTCTTGATTTAACAGTGGCACGTATGACTTCAACGAAAGGTGGTTACAGACACTGCGCACAGAAACTGATCATCTAAGAAATGTTTTTTGAATTAGTTACCAACCAACGGGAGCGAGCGGCGTTGTTGACGTAGTTTGTTGTGGCGAGCATCGACGGTGTTAGAATGACTGTCTCTTGTGCAGAACGTCGCCCACCTACAGCTTGCATTGAAATGAATTGCAAGGAATTGAAATTTGCAAGAAGCTAATCGAATCGAATATCGATTGTTTCCAAATATTCAACAGCCCTTTACACAATCGTTGCAAAAATTTGCCATTTCAGAGCTCGGGATGGTTGTTATACCATGATCAAATTTGATAGCGCAGAAAGAATTAACGAGACACACAGGAAACGACATACGCAAGGTATAGTCTTGGCTAGTGTGCGTTATTTCTTCCACCATAAGCACCCCGGAGTGTCACATTCTATCTGCTCTTTGCGCAAGCGTGTTCTGTTGGGCTGCTCGGGCAGTACCCTGCGGGTTAATGACGGGCCAGGTGACGACCTGGTGGAACGAGCGAACGCCGGCGCATGTCAGATAAACAGGCTGAACGCTATCGTAACTGCGATGAGAACGTTCGCAATACAACGCTTGCATGCCCCAAACACGCACCACATAGGCGGAAGCTAGAACAATAGCAACACTCAATGTATCGTCATCGACCATTCTCGCTCGCTAAATGGCTGGGCCATCGAAAGAAACAAAGCGCAAAGCACTGAACGCACTAGAATATTTCTTTGAAGAGGCAGCCGTACTTGACATGTATACTAGGTGCCGCATGGGATAGTAATCAGAATGTGACGGGAGCGCGCTTCCATTATTTGTGCTTATCTGCGCTGTATATTACGTGTGGCCCGTTTTTTTTTTTTTTTTTTTTTGAAGTGAAACGTCTTTCAGTTCGGTCAGCATGTAGCAGAAATATGTTATACCATTATCGATGTTATTTTCGCAACCATACTACCCAGACACCTTAGTTTGATATCGATTGTGCGGAGGAAATATTACATTGCTCGATCATGAATGTGTCACTGGCACAGATTACGCCTTTATCGCACCGCGCAATGCGCAATCAAAGCTAAATTAGCCTCTCACTTGGCGTTCAGAGAGGCATAGCTGGGCAGTACGTTTGTCGATCCGAGTGGCAGGGGTGGCGTTTGATACAGCTCAGTCTGCTACAGTATGTATAATCAATCAATTCAAAGCTGTGCTCCGAGGAGTTTATCAGGACTCATCATCATGATCCTCATCGTCACCATCACCTTATTTTTATGTTCACTGCAGGACGAAGGCCTCTCCCCGCGATCTCCAATTATCTCTCTCTTGCGCTAGCTGTTTCCAAGTTGCGCCTGCAGATTTCCCAACTTCATCACCCCACCTAAGCGGCTCGGAATCGTTCGCCGGGCACTTGAATACTAACAAGTACAACCATTTCATGATATGAAGCCTACTGAGTGCCTATTGCAGATGCAATATAGGTAGTCGACTTGAAATACGTACCGTGAAGAGCTCCAAAAAATACAGTCATGATCTCCACGTTAGGCGAAAATGCTGAGAGCATGAGACTTGTCCAGAGAAGAATGCTGCCAAGGAGGGAAATTTGGAAAATGCTCAAGAAGCGCTGGAGCCACGAAACAATCAGACCTGAAAGATAAATGTAACGTATCATTCAGTAATCGTAATTTACCGACTTGTGAAAGAATTAGCGGTCATATTAAAGCGAAGCATTTATTTTGTCGAGCATGCCGCGTTTGCAGTTCTTCGGAAACTCTCTTGCCCATTATGCTGGTTTTTGTTGCATTGAATGCTGACTAACAATATATCTCCACTTAACTCACCAGTGTTCTGCGTAATAAAATCATTAGGTCACAGCATAAGATGCAGCGATAAGCACGCATTACATGCAATGATAAGCGCGAACTTAAGACGCGACAGTGAGGCAGACAAAGGACATAAGTTCCCATCTTACGTTAGTGCTTATTATACCACTCACGAATGAACCAACTAGCCAAGCAAGTTATTCTATTATTAAACTCTCTACGTACAATGTTGGCTTTTATTTCGTAAGACCCCTTGTACAATACATTGCACATTGCTTTCAACTACTTTTAGAAATTCACTCGTAAGTGATCAATCTAAATATTCATTCTGAGTATAATGTGAGGTGCACGTGTAACCGTAAAATAGTGGTTAATTTATAGTCTTGTTGGCCTCTTTCGAGAAATTTGACACTAAATTTATTTATACCTCTGTGTCGTCCCAGAGGGGTGAAAGCAAGCTTGAGGTGTGTTTCGATATCAGTGAGATAGCGTGAAAATATTGTACGCGGCAACAACATGGCAATGTACTACACTTAGTTCAATCTTCACCTCTGCGTTTAAGCAACGAAATGCAGTTTTTACCATAGCGAGTGTGAGGAGACGAAGCAGATAGTGGAGATATCTTCTAGCTTCTGGCATCTAACCGGGGTATTTAAATTTTAAAAATAGTTTTTCCAAGTTCCTTCCCTTTTTTCGTGTTGCCATGGCTACCACGGCTACGCACCACAAATTACGGCGGGCTTAAGCAGCTTCGCTGTTAAAAGCATATACTCTTTTTCTATTCGCATCGTAAACAAATTTAACCACAAATACCAGCACTCTCTTCGAGCAAAGGGCTGAACCAAGTTTTTCTAAAGTTATCATCAAGAAACGGCGGTAATTTGTGCTTAAGATAGCGTTAATGTTCTAACTGCTACGAAACGTGGCATAAAAAATCGACAGTGATACATAGAGATAGTGTGCACACCTGCGCAGTTCACTGTCACGCCCATTGCGCTGGCTGGCCACGAAGCGGCTTCGCGGCTGACGCCGAAATCCTCCATGAAGTAGACGTAGAAAAGGCCCGAGGTACAAAACATGGCCGTGGAAAATAGAATGACCGCGCAGCCAATAACTGCAACACGCCAAGAAGTGTTCGTATGGTTGACCGTACGCCGTATCTGGGGTCGGGGCTCATTATCCAGGTGATGCATCGCCCCCACGGCACATGTGGTGGTGACACTGCATAGGAAAAAAAAATCAATAGTAATTCTGGCACTAACGGTACAAAATAAACATGATAATAATGCTCTGCGGCTCTCCGAACCAAACCAAATAAAATTTCTTAACTAGGCTATCGCGGAAGCACTACCACAGCAACAGTGACAGTAGTCATAAATAAATTAATTTAATTAAATTATGGGGTTTTACGTGCCAAAACCAGTTCTGATTATGAGGCACGCCGTAGTGGGGGACTCCGGAAATTTTGACCACCTGGGGTTCTTAACGTGCACCTAAATCTAAGTACACGGGTGTTTTCGCATTTCGCCCCCATCGAAATGCGGCCACCGTGGCCGGGATTCGATCCCGCGACCTCGTGCTCAGCAGCCCAACACCATAGTCATAAATAGGTTCCCAAGCACTATATGACATCGAAATATACGGGCTATTAACTTTTTCTTACTTATTTAATTTTTTAGGCTCAAGTAAAGTCAAATTTATTGCAACAGTCATGTTGGAGTTACATGGTGACAGTATTACAGCAGGAAGCCCCAGAGTTTTGAAACAACTGTAAGGGGGACTTCATATGATTACATAAATAGGGTTATTATACAAAAAACAGCAAACAAGTATGGTCACGTGAGCAGTAATAATAAGAATTAGGTAAGTTGATCATCTATAACAGGTAATTGGATACATAGGCTAATTGCAATGCTAATTATTGAAAATATGAAAAATAGTCGAAAGCGCGGGAACAAACGAATAACAACATATATTGCCGCAAGTCTGCTCATAAGCATGTCTTCTATGACGGTAGCCAGCGAGCCAGTCTGTCAGAACAGCGTCTGCTACGTCTCCGCACCTGCTTGGTTTCATGGGGTGGCGCAACGTATGCCACTCGTGCACGCGCACGAGACAGTGGCGCGGGCCACCGCTGGAGAAGAGGAAGTAGTGCGTTCGGCGCAGAGACGCTCGTGTGGAACGTTCTTGTAAACTCTGCGTGTACATAGTTAGTTTCAGGGCACAGGTTTGCCCTTAATAAATTAGTTATTGTATGTTACTTCTCGAACAACCGTTACAATATTAACAAATATAATCAATCCGATAAAGGAGACCAAACTCGTAATATTATCAATAATATCAATTTCCTATACAAAAAAGGTATACAGCAACAAACACTTCATAATTAATTAGGAATTCAGATGAGTCGGTTAATTCCTGAATGAAATATTCATGGTACGCGTGGTGAATGTATGAACGGTGTGTGATGATCTTGTTTCAAGAGGTAATGAATTCGATATTGCTATTCCAGAGAAGAGGGATGTGAACTTGCCGTAATTCGTCATTACGGCAGGTAAAAGAAGATTATGTGCAGGGAAAACCGGGTACTGTTGTTGTTAGTAAAGTGTTCAGGGTTAATACATTCAATGATGATGTCATGTCTGATGAGTCTATATGTAATTATGGATAGATTCTGACGGAATAATTGTCGTAACGGGAGAATGTTAAGTTTAGGGAACAGTGACCTGCAGGACGACTCAAATAGGGTGAAAGTCATTAGTCTTATAGCTTGGTTCTGAAGTCGCTGCAGACGTTCAATATTAGTAAAATACGTATTGCCCATGACGATACGCAGTACGAAAGATGGCTATGAATATAAGCAAAATACAAAGATCGTACGATGTGAGATGGAAAATAAGTTCGTGTCTTGATGATAATGTGGATGCCAAATGATATATTTTTCACCAGTGATCGGGTGTCTCCACAAAGATTTAGTTCAGTATCTAAGATGACACCGATAAACTGCGCTTCGTTCGAAAATGTATGACGTGATCATCATTCTTAACAGAAGGTGGGACGTCGACTTAAATTCGTGGGGAATGGAACACCATAAATGTTGTTTTAGTGGTATTAATGTGCAGCTCATTATTATGGCACCATAAAGTAATATTATTTAAGTCGGTGTTAAGGTTAGACTGGAGTGTGGCAATTGTTTTACTGGATGTAAGGATGTTAGTGTCATCAGCGTAAAGTATGCACTTGGTCTTAGCAAGAATAGTGGGTAGGTCATAAATAAACATCAAAAATAAAAGTGGGCGCAAAATTAATTCCTGATGGGACTCCTGTGTTAACTAGCTTTGATGAGAATGGCCGTTGACCTGTACCTTTTGAGACCTGTTACTCTTTATTAAATCTTTCATAAAGTTTAGTGGAGGACCAGATATACAAACGATACGAGTTTAACAAGTAGTATGCCATGGTTTGTGGTGTCAAAGTCCCTCGTCAGATCAATGAATACACAGCCCACAATTAGACCTCTGTGAATTGCTTGCATAATTTCTTCAGTTATTTAAATAAGTGCCAGTTCGATTGAATATCCTTTTCGAAAACCGAATTGCTGAGGAGACAAAAGTTAAATTTCATTAAGTAGCGCATCAATCAAGTGTGGAATAGCTTTTCAATCACATTACTAAAAAAGGAAGGATACAAATTGGCCTGTAATTGCCTACTGAAGTCTGATCACCTTTCTTGAAAACAGGAACTTTTCTACCAGCTTTAAGACAGCTCGGAAATACCCCTGCCGTGGACAGTTTGTTAATAATTGCGCCAAAACTGACGATAATTCATGCGAAATTAGTTCTACTTTACATGGATCAATCCAGCGCTTGTAGTCTTCAAAGCTGCGATGACCTGGTGAACACATCTGCAGTCGTCGAATGCAGATAAAAGGAATGACTGCACCGAGGAATATCAGGTAAAAGACACGCCAGCCGCTGCGTATCCGTAGATGCGCAAAAATGCTCACTGAATGCATCAGCTATTCTGAGAGGATCAGTACACATTTCGTCGCCTAGATTTATTTTTATTGTGGTCTCTGAGCAATCATTTTTGTTCCAAACTCTTATGATTTTCCAGTAGCGCGTCGGGTTGCATGTGTTTTTTAGAATAAGATCCTGGTAATAATTTTGCTTAGCGCGCCTTAATAAAGAAGATAACTTTGCAGAATATAACTGAAAGAGGGATTTTAATATAGAGTTAAAGAGCTGCGACTATAATTTCTTGTT